>NC_057812.1:344377189-344677189 GCF_018294505.1 Triticum aestivum | reverse complement strand
ATGCCTGTTGTAACAGATGAGTTTTTGTCCGAAACCCTGATACTTCGAAAGAGATTGCCTATTTTGTACATGAAGTGCATCCAGTATTTGCCATAACCCTCTCTACTTTTTTGCACATGCTATGTGGGTGAAATGATGATACCATGCCAACTTTCAACCTTTTCAGAGTTCATTTGTACTGCTTTGCAATTTTTGGGTCATTTAGCTCTTAAAAATCAGTAAATGAGCTGAAAAATAGCAAATGAAGCTAGAAAGGTACATGTTTGTCCGAAGCACAAAAGTACACGTTTCAAATGCCAAAACACATAAGCACCCTAATTAACTATTACAAAGATTCCCAAAACAGATAAGTGATGACAGTGAAGTTGAACATATCCTAGAGTGGGATCTTTGGGTGTGAAACTTTTTCTTCGCGTGTGTCCCTTTGCGCCGTAACCATGGACAATCTTCATCATTTAACTGGATGCTCGGGTCAATATTCACTTTGAATGGAGCAATTTCATCAAACTTTTCATAATCTTCTGACATGTCTGTCTTGTCATCCACTCCCACGATGTTTCTTTTCCCTGCAAGAACTATGTGGTGCTTTGGCTCATCGTATGATGTATTCGTTTTGTTATCTTTTCTTTTTCTCGGCTTGGTAGACATGTCCTTCACATAGAAAACCCGCGCCACATCATTGGCTAGGACGAATGGTTCGTCTGCGTACGCAAGATTGTTGAGATCCACTGTTCTCATTCCATACTGTGGGCCTTCCGTTACCCCGCCTCGTGTCATATTGACCCATTTGCACCGAAACAAAGGGACCTTCAAACCATGTCCATAGTCAAGTTCCCATATGTCCTCTATGTAACCATAATATGTGTCCTTTCCCCTCTTGGTTGTGGCATTAAAGCGAACACCACTATTTTGGTTGGTGCTCTTCTTATCTTGGAAGATCGTGTAAAATGTATTCCCATTTATCTCGTACCCTTTGAAAGTCATTATATTCGAAGATGGTAACTGGGACATCAAGTACATGTCATCTTCAATAGCGGCGTCATGCATGGCACGTGTCTACAACCAACCGGCGAAAGTCCCCGTTTGTTCACGTGTAATCCAGTTGTCAGACTGCTCCGGGTGTTTGGAGCGTAGCAAATTCTTGTGTTCCTCCATATACAGAGCCACCATGGCGGAATTTTGTAAAACTATGTAGTGTGCTTGAGTGAGAGAATGCCCATCCATACATATTATTTGTTCCAGTCCTAGCGTGCCATTTTCACCCAGTCTGCCCTTATGCCGCGATTCAGGAACACCAATCGTCTTAAGGTTAGGAATAAAGTCAATACAAAACTCAATGACCTTCTCATTTTCATGGACCTTGGAGATGCTTCCTTCTGGCCTAGCACGGTTATGAACATATTTCTTTAAGACTCCCATGAACCTCTCAAAGGGGAACATATTGTGTAGAAATACACGACCCAGAACATTAATCTCTTCGCATAGGTGAACTAGGACGTGCATCATGATGTTGAAGAAGGATGGTGGGAACACCAACTCGAAACTGACAAGGCATTGCACCAAATCATTCTCTAACCTTGGTATGATTTCTGGATCGATTACCCTCTGAGAGATTGCATTCAGGAATGCACATAGCTTCACAATGGCTAATCGAACGTTTTCCGGTAGAAGCCCCCTCAATGCAACCGGAAGTAGTTGCGTCATAATCAGGTGGCAGACATGAGACTTTAGGTTCTGGAACTTTTTCTCTGCCATATTTATTATTCCCTTTATATTCGATGAGAAGTCAGACGGGACCTTCATACTAAGCAGGCTTCAAAGAAGATTTCCTTCTCTTCTTTGGTAAGAGCGTAGCTGGCATGACCCTGGTGTATGTCGTCTTTTTCGTGCATACGTTCCTGGTCCTCTCGTGCCTCCGGTGTAACTTTTGTCTTCCCATACACACCCAAGAAACCAAGCAGGGTCATGCAAAGATTCTTCGTCACGTGCATCACGTCGATTGTGGAGTGGACCTCTAGGTCTTTCCAATAGGGTAGGTCCCAAAATATAGATTTCATCTTCCACATGGGTGTCCGTCCGTCAGCGTCATTCGGAATAGATTGTCCAACAAGACCCTTTCCAAAGATTACCTTCAAATCCTTGACCATATCATGTACATCATCACCAGTACGGTGGCGAGGCTTTGTCCGGTGATCTATGATGCTTCGTACGGTGATCTGCTTCACCTTTGAAATGCTTGCCTTTCTTTCTTAAGGGATGCCTGCTCGGAAGAAATCGACGATGTCCCAAGTACACATTCTTCCTACAATTATCCAAATATATACTGTAGGTATCATCCAAACAGTGCGTGCATGTGCGGTATCCCTTGTTTGTCTGTCCTGAAATGTTACTGAGAGGAGGCCAATCATTGATGGTCACGAACAACAACGCCTTTAGGTCAAATTCTTCCTGTTTGTGCTCATCCCACGCACGTACGCCTTTTCCATTCCACAGCTGTAAGAATTCTTCAACTAATGGCCTTAGGTACACATCAATGTCGTTGTTGGGTTGCTTAGGGCCTTGGATGAGCATTGGCATCATAACAAACTTTTGGCATCATAATAAACTTCCGCTTCATGCACAACCAAGGAGGAAGGTTATACATACATAGAGTGATAGGCCAAGTGCTATTGTTGCTGCTCTGCTCCCCAAAAGGATTAATGCCATCTGCGCTTAGACAAAACCATACGTTCCTTGCGTCACCTCCAAAGTCCTCCCTGTACTTTCTCTTGATTTTTCTCCACTGTGACCCGTCAGCGGGTACTCTCAACTTCCCGTCTTTCTTACGGTCTTCTCTGTGCCATCGCATTGACTGGGCATGCTCTTTGTTTTGGAACAAAAGTTTCAACCATGGTATTATAGGAGCATACCACATCACCTTGCTAGGAACCGTGAAAATTTATTTCAGAATTTTTGGCCTCTATTTAGTAATTATTTTATTTGGTTTTCTGTGTTAGGATATATTTAAAGAAAAATGCACCGGCCTAACCGGGCCGTGCCCGAGCCGGAGTCCTCCGGCCGGGGCTTTATAAGCCACCACCACGCGACCCCGAGGCCCAAGCCGCGTACTAACCCAAGCGCCGCGCCCTGCCCCGATCCACTGCCTCGCCCCACCCCTGTCCGCCGTCCTTTTTTCTCGGGAAAAACCGCCGGTTTTTTTCCAAACCCTAGATCTAGATTTTTTTTATTTAGATCGGTTTTGTTCGATTTTTCTTCAGTCTAGTTAAATAGCGGACATTTGTCCGTGTGTTCGTTTTAATGAACGCTGTTCATCAGTTAACCGCAGACAGCGAATGTTCGTTCATTAGGTTGTTCGTCTCGTTTTATTTTTGAGGCCTTTTCCGCGATTATTTTCGATCGCGATTTCTGCCCTGATCTTCGTTTTAGTTTATCTTTTCGTTCAGTTATCCAAATCGGGTAAAACAAGCGCCTAGATCTTCGTCTCGAAGCTCTCTTTCTGTTTAACCAACCTGAACAAGATTTTATCCTGTAAAATTTGACTTTACTCCAGATTAGTAAACGAATCTTGTTTCTTTCGTAGTTTGAGTTTCGTTGCTCCCTTTGATTTGATTCTTTTTGCAAATCGAATATGTTTAGTTGAGTTTTCATATTCGATCTTCTTATTTGAGTTTTACCCGTGCATCTTTGCTTGATTGCTTATGTATGCTATTGTTTGTTGCGATAGAATTCCTGGAGTGCGAAGCGTGCTACTACGAGTCTCTAGGATTTGCAGAACGTCAGCAAGGCAAGTAACACATTGATCATACTCTCTTCATACCCAGTTTTTATGCATTAGTTTCCATCCTGAAACATTGCATGATTAGGTGGTGATTAACATGTGGGTATTGGGAAGTAGATGATGAGGTAGAACCTATTACTTGTTTTATTATCAAACCCTTGGGAGTTACTTCTACGTTATGCTTAAATTGCCATGCTATGCTCGTAGACGTGGATTGGGTTTGAGTGTATTCATGACAGATGTGAGTGTTTAATTTATGGTTCAACTTAAAGTGGCAACTTTAATACACATCTGGGTGGATTGTTGGTTTGGGCACCTAGGGATATACCAGTGTTGTCCTAGGAGATCCCGGGGTTATACCGTGTGATCCTCCTATGGTCCGCCACCCAGGATCAAAGGGATCATAAGATTTTTCATACTAGAAACTTCCGTGTGCAACCACAAGCTATTGTGGGATCTAGCATAGTTGAGTAGGTTGCATGACCTCTTCCAGTGGTATGCTAGCAGATGTAGGGGGTGTAGGTTGGTACTGTCTACCCGGGGTTAGAGTTAATGCTTCTGAAAGACTGTGTCTCGGTCATCCATTTTTCAAACACCATGTAGTGTGAGAAATCCAACGGAGGAGATCGAGTCTTGTGGGGAAAAGTGCGCAAACCTCTGTAGAGTGTGCAAACTAATCATTATTAGTCGTGTCGCCGGTTATGGACTTCCTGAGTATCTGGTTCTTGGATTAACATATGGATCTCATCACTCTAAATTAATCTGTGGGGTTGATAATTATTTTTAATTGGGATTGAGATGGGGGCACCATTCTCAATGTTTCAACTACCATGATAGTTAAATAAAATATATTCCTTTGTAGTAGGAAAAAATGGTTTTTCGCAGAAACATTGTAACCATAGAGCCTCCACCAGCGAAATATGCATATAGTGATAGCCATTATTTGTTCACTGCTCTACTGTTTTACATTTCCAGCATATTCCATGTGATGACCCGTTTTGGGCTGCAACACATCATGTTGCAGACTTTTCAGACGAGGAGTAAGGTGCGCTAGGCCATTTTCATGCACTCAGCTATGCCGTTGGAGTTGATGGACTCAATTTATCTTCCAAGCCTTCTGATGTTATCTTATTTAGATGGACTTATGCCATATTATTGTAATAAGTTCTCTTTTGAGACATTCGATGTAATATTTGTGTGATTGCTACTATGTTATAAATCCTTCGAGTACTGTGTGTGTCAGCATTACCGATCCAGGCATGACACTGAACACAGAGACTTGACCATCTGAGGTCGGGTCTCTACAAGATGGTATCAGAGCACACGCTAAATGTATGACACGACCACTAAGATGAGCCATAGGTCACTCCTCTCTACTTATTTCTGACTCCTCTCCATTTTCTACTCTTTAGGATGGCGGACTCAAGGAACAAGTTTACACAGCCGGTTGAAGACTCACCTTTTGGACGACACTTGAAGGAAGTCACTAGGTACCTGAACATTGGAATACCAAGCTTCACTGGGACCTACACCACCACACTACCCGAAGAGGAACGTTGGATGATTCGAGTTCAAGTTCCAGGAAGGACATTCACGCCAGTCATTGAGCCCATAGAATTTTCCTTTGATGCACCAACCTGGAGTCTAGGAAAGAGCATGGCAGCCCACATCGCCATGGGATGTATCAGCGAAGTTTATCACAAGGAGCTTAAAGACACTATCTACCAGATATGTGGGCGCTGAGATGAGCAATGGGAGATGATCAGCACCAGGAAGGACAGGTCCATTGCAGCCTTCATCCAGGAGTTAAATCATCACATTCGTCGCCAGGAGAACTAGATGTGCACAAGCATGATAGATTTGAAGAAGGCGATTACCAGGATCAAAGAGCTAGAAGAGGGACTCAAGTCTACACGCGATGGATATGAGTAGGAAATGACAGTACTAGTGGAGATGAATGACGACCTGACAAGGAAGCTAGGAGTTTTTATGGGAGACCCCGCGAGAGGAGGAGAAGATGACGAACCCAAGGAGATTCGTTCTGAAGACTAAATCATCATCGACGACACCGACTCCAACCCCAATGGTAGTGATGATGACTGTGAAGACGAAGCTGGAGCGGATATCATGGAGTCTTCCACCGATCAAAATTTCTAGTAGACCACCATATGATTAATAGTATTCCCCCATGTACATATTAGTAGTCTGAGCACTGTAATGATAGTTAGATCGATTGTATGCCCTTGCTTGATATTGATTTGGTGTGATATGATTGTTTTATTATCATGTGCATATGGGTAGTGCTTTCTCATTAGACTTCATTCTATTCTAATCTCTCCCCTCTAAACCCATTAGATGCCTCTGAGACGTGACCCCGGATTTGCCTTCCCATCGGAGCTCACCCAGTTGATCCAGCAGCAGAATACACTGATCCAGTTACTAGTTCAGAATCAAGGTAACAACAACAACAATAACAACAACCCACCGCCACCACTTCCAGTTGACAACTTAGCCCGTTTTCTAAGGTTATAGCCACCGGTGTTTTCCAGTAGCACTGAGCCCATAGTTGCGGATGACTGGCTATGCGGGATTGGAAGGGAGTTAACCACTGCCGGTTCCATAGATGCTGAGAAGGTGCGTTTGGCTGCACACCAATTGGATGGACCCGCAGCGCATGGTGGGAAAATTACACAACCATTTTTCCTATAGCCAATGTCACTTGGGAGCAGTTTCACCAAGCATTCCGCATAGTCCATGTCTCAACTAGAGCTATGAGCATGAAGAAGTGTGAGTTTCAGAACTTACGCCAGGGGAACCGTACTGTGGCTCAATACATAGACGAGTTTAGTAAGCTATCTCGCTATGCCCCTGATGATGTGGCCACGGATGCTGCGAAGCATTTGAAGTCTATGGAAGGGCTGAATGATGATATGAGCATGTAGTTAATGGTGGAAACATTTAACAACTACCAGGAGTTGGTAGATAAGGCTCTTATGATTGAAGGGAAGCAGCAGCCGATTGGGAGCCGCAAGAGGAAGTATGGACAAGGGAAGTACAATTCTGGAGCTCAGCAGAAGTCCCGTTTCACCCCAAACTAGGGAGGATATACCCATAACCATGGAGGCCATACCCACAATGGAGGAAGTTCGCATAACCACAGCGGCCCCAAGAATGGGAATGGGAATGGAGCAGGTAGCAATCAGAACCGCTCTAACCTAGCCACACGCGCCAAGAAGGTCCAGAGTCGCATTACCTATTTCAAGTGCGGGAAGAAAGGACACTACGCCAATGATTGTCCAGAGTTGAAGCATGGCAATGGAAATGGAAGCTCTGGGAAGAAGCCCAACCCTTTCAACAGGGGACAAGTGAACCACGCAAACGCGGAGGAGGTTGAAGAGCAGCCAGATGCAGTTATCGGTAAGTGTTTGGTTAAGTCATTTACCGCTCTCGTTTTTTTGATACTGGTGCATCGCATTCATACATTTCAAGGGGATTTGTGGACAAGTTCAAGTAACCCACCTTAGCCCTTAGGACACCCTTGTTAGCGAGCTCACCCGGTGTAGAGTATATGGCTAGCCGAAGGTGCGACCAGTTACCCTTAACCATTGGAGACATGTTTTCCCCTCAGACCTAATAATTTTGAAATCCCAAGGATTGGATATGATATTGGGAATGGATTGGCTATCGAATTATGGAGGAAACATTGACTGCGCTAGCAGTCAATTCTGCTCACTACCCCAGAGGGAAAAATGATTAAGTATGTATCCACGCATGTACCAAGGAGGACCGAAGTAAATTCCCTCATGGGAGTTGTTCGGGAGGAAGTGCCTGTAGTGAAGGATTGCCCAGACGTATTTCCAAAAGAATTATCAGGCATGCCGCTGGATCGAGACATTGAGTTTTTGATAGAGCTGTTGCCAGGCACCGAACCAATATCAAAGAGACCATACCGGATGCCCGCAAATGATCCGGAGGAGATCAAGAAGCAGATTAAGGAGTTGTTGGAGAAAGGTTACATTCGAAGAAGTTCGTCACCATGGGGAGCCCTAGTGCTCTTGGTTGAGAAGAAGGATAAGTCTCTGAGAATGGTTGTTGATTATCGGGCATTGAATGAAGTAACAATCAAGAACAAGTACCCACTGTCGATGATCAATGATTTGTTTGACCAGCTGCAAGGAGCTAAAGTCTTTTCCAAGATAGATCTTCGATCAGGATACCACCAGTTGAAGATTCGAGAAAAGGATATACCAAAAACAGCTTTCACCACATGGTACGGGCTGTATGAGTATACGGTTATGTCATTTGGATTGACTAATGCCCCTGCCTATTTCATGAGTATGATGAATAAGGTGTTCATGGAGTTCTTGGATAAGTTCGTTGTGGTGTTCATTGATGATATTTTGATGTACTCGAAGAATGAAAAGGCACACAAGGAACATTTGCGTTTAGTTCTCGAGAAGCTCAGGGAACATCAGCTATACGCTAAATTCAGCAAATGTGAATTTTGGTTGAAGGAAGTTGGATTCCTTGGACATGTTATATCAAGAGAAGGTATATCAGTAGACCCCACCAAGGTTAAGTCAGTCACTGAATGGTTGGCACCCACCTCAGTTGGAGAGATCCGCAGTTTTCTTGGACTTGAGGGATATTACCGGAGATTCGTTGAGAATTTTTCTAAGATTGCGAAGCCCATGACGGCGTTGTTGAAGAAGGACACCAAGTTCCATTGGACTGAAGAATGTGAAGCAAGTTTCCAGGAGTTGATGAAACATCTAACCACAGCCCCAGTGCTGATTCTGCCAGATATACGCAAGGATTTCCAAGTGTATTGCGACGCCTCTCGCTTAGGACTTGGAGGAGTACTAATGCAGGACAGAAGAGTTGTTTCATATGCCTCACGACAACTTCGACCGCATGAGTTGAATTACGCCATGCATGATTTAGAGTTAGCAGCTGTAGTGCATGCACTCAAGACCTGGAGACACTTTCTTATTGGAAACCATTGTGATGTGTACACGGATCATAAGAGTTGGAAGTACATTTTCAAACAGAAGGAGCTGAACCTCAGACAGAGGAGATGGTTGGAGCTCATAAAGGATTATGATATGAAGTTGCACTATCATTCAGGCAAGGCCAATGTCGTAGCAGACGCGTTGAGCCGGAAGAGTTATATCAATATCCTCGTAAGCGGGGAATTGCCAAAGGAGTTAGCAGAGGATCTCAGGGGACTTCGTTTGGAGATTGTTCCTAGAGGTTTTGTTGCAACGATGGAAGTTCAGTCAACATTATTGGGAAAGATTTGAGAAGCACAGAAGGATGACAAAGAAATTGCTTAAATAAAGGAGAAAATGAGCAAAGCAAAAGCCAAGGGTTTTAGTGAAGATGAGCGCGACACCTTGTGGTTTGAGGACCGTGTTTATGTGCCCAATAATGCCGAGATCAGGAAGTTGATACTACAAGAAGCTCATGACTCGCCATACTCGATACACCCTGGAAACACCAAGATGTATTTGGATTTGAAGGAGCATTTCTGGTGGACTGGAATGAAGAAGGACATTGCCGAGTATGTAGCCATATGTGATGTATGTCAAAGAGTGAAGGCAGAACATCAGAAGCCAGCTAGATTACTATAGCCTATGTCGATACCCGAATGGAAGTGGGACAAGCTTGGCACGGATTTTATGACTGGATTACCCAGGACCCGATCGGGATATGATTCTATCTGGGTAGTAGTGGATCTCTTGACCAAAGTAGCTCACTTTATCCCAGTGAAAACCACCTATACCAGTGCGAAGTTGGCCAAGATATATATGACCAGGATCGTATGTCTGCACGGACATCCAAGGACCATCATATCTGTAGAGGAACACAATTTACTTCAAAGTTTTCGCACCAGCTGCACCAGACTTTGGGAACCAGGCTAGAGTTCAGTACGGCCTTTCATCCGCAGACAGATGGACAGACCGAGAGAGTGAATCAGATTCTGGAGGACATGTTGAGAGCTTATGCGCTAGATTATGAATCTAGTTGGGATGATAATTTGCCCTACGCGGAGTTCCAATACAACAACAGCTACCAGGCCAGTTTGAAGATGGCACCGTTCGAAGCCATGTATGGAAGAAGATGCCGAACACCATTGGTGTGGGATGAAGTTGGAGACCGCTAGTTGTTTGGACCAGACTTGATCAAGGAGTCCGAAGAGAAGGTTAAATTGATTCGAGATAGACTGAAGGTAGCGCAGTCCAGACAAAAGAGCTATGTAGACTCAAAATGCAAGGAGGTAGTCTATGAAATCGGAGAAAGAGCATATCTTTGTGTGTCACCGCTTCGAGGAGTTAAGTGTTTTGGAGTTAAGGGAAAGTTAGCCCTGAGATTTGTAGGACCATACCGAGTTTTGGAATGTATGGGAGAGGTAGCCTACAAGTTGGAGTTACCCGAAGGACTATCAGGAGTTCATGATGTGTTTCACATTTCCCAGTTGAAGAAGTGCCATTCAGAGATGGCCGATATCCCTCTGAGAGATACAATGCCCCTGGAAGCAATTCAGTTGGATAGTGATTTGACCTATGAGGAGAAACCAGTCAAGATTCTCGAGTTTGCTAGCCAAGTTAGATGCAACAAGGTTATCAAGTTTTGCAAAGTTCAGTGGAGCCACCATACCGAGGATGAAGCTACCTGGGGACGAGTGGACGATTTACACAAAGACCACCCACACTTATTTTCTAGCCAACCCGAATCTTGAGGGCGAGATTCATCTTAAGGGGGGTAGGTTTATAACATCCCAAATTTTCAATTTGGAATGTTATACATAGATCATTCATGCATATCATATTTTATTGCATTTTTGCTTTGCGATCCTCGAAATTCTAAGCAACTCAAGGACCCACGGAGAGAGTTGGGGATTTCATACTTTTCATATTTGAATTTTATCAAATACCAAAACAAGGATCACTTTGTTTTAATTATTTTTCTCTTTGAAAAATATTTCATATTAAAATATATGAGAGGAGATAATATGACTTCTCCAAAATAAACGGAATATTGGAGGAAAAATATTAAAACCAAATAAATAATTATTTTGGGCTTTTGTTGCTATTTTATTTGAATTAGGAAAACTTATGCGTTTTCAAAATTGCATTAGAGGCCCAAATAAATGTTCACTTTGTCCGGAATATTATTAGAGGACCGTGAAAATTTATTTCAGGATTTTCGGACTCCGTTTAGTATTTTTTTTATTTGTTTTTCCGTGTCAAGATATATTTAAAAAAAATGCACCGACCTAATCGGTCTGTGCCTGAGCCGGAGTCCTCCGGCCGGGGCTTTATAAGAGGCGAGCCCGTGACCCCGAGGCCCAAGCCGCGCCCTAATCCTAGCGCCGCGCCCCGCCCCAATCCACCGCCTCGCGTCGCCGCCGACCCCGCCGCCCTCCAGTTTTTCTCGGGAAAAACCGACGGTTCTTTTTTTCAAAACCCTAGATCTAGATTTTTTTTATTCAGATCAGTTTTGTTCGATTTTTCTTCAATTTAGTTAAATAGCGGACGTTTGTCCGTACGTTCATTTTAACGAACACTGTTCGTCAGTTAACCGCAGATAGTGAACGTTCGTTCGTTAGCCTGTTCGTCTCGTTTTATTTTCCAGGGCTTTTCCGCGATTATTTTCGATCGCGATTTCTGCACTGATCTTTGTTTTAGTTTATCTTTTCACTCGGTTATCCAAATCAGTTATCCAAGTCTTTTCGCTTGAAGCTCTCTTTCTCTTTAACCAACCTAAACAAGATTTTGGTACTGTAAAATTTGACTTTAGTCCAGATTAGTAAACGGATCTTGTTTCTTTCGTAGTTTGAGTTTCGCTGCTCTGTTTGATTTGATTCTTCTTGCAAATCGAATCTCTTTAGTTGAGTTTTCAGATTCTATCTTCTTATTTGAGTTTTACCCATGCATCTTTGTGTGATTGCTTATGTATTCTATTGTTTGTTGTGATAGAATTCCTGGAGTGCGAAGCATGCTACTACGAGTCTCTAGGATTTGCAGAATGTCAACAAGGCAAGTAACACATTGATCGTACTCTCTTCATACCCATTTTTATGCATTAGTTTACATCCTGAAACATTGCATGATTAGGTTACGATTAACATGTGGGTATTGGGAAGTAGATGATGAGGTAGAACCTATTACTTGTTTTATAATCAAACCCTTGGGAGTTACTTCTACGTTATGCTTAAATTGCCATGCTATGCTCGTAGACGTGGATTGGGTTTGAGTGTATTCATGACAGATGTGAGTGTTTCATTTATGGTTCGACTTAAGGTGGCAACTTTGATACACATCTGGGTGGATTGTTGGTTTGAGCACCTTGGGATATACCAATGTTGTCCTAGGAGATCCAGGGGTTATACCGTGTGATCCTCCTTTGGTCCTCCACCCAGGCTCAAAGGGATCATAAGATTTTTCATACTAGAAACTTCCGTGTGCAGCCACAAGCTATTACGGGCTCTAGCATAGTTGGGTAGGTTGCATGACCTCTTCCAGTGGTAGGCTAGCAGATGTAGGGAATGTAGGTTGGTATTGTCTACCCGGGGTTAGATTTAATGCTTCTGAAAGACTGTGTCTGGGTCATCCATTTCTCAAACACCATGTAGTGCGAGAAATCCAACGGAGGTCATCGAGTCTTGTGGGGAAAAGTGCGCAAACCTCTGCAGTGTACGAACTAATCATGATTAGCCGTGTCCCCGGTTATGGACATCTTGTGTATCTGGTTCTTGGATTAACATATGGATCTCATCACTCTAAATTAATCTATGGGGTTGATAATTATTTTTAATTGGGATTGAGATGGGGGTACCATTCTCAATGTTTCAACTACCATGATAGTTAAACAAAATATATTCCTTTGTAGTAGGGAAAAATTGGCTTTTCGCAAAAACATTGTAACCATAGAGCCTCCACCAGCCAAATATGCATATAGTGATAGCCAATATCTTTTCATTGCTCTACCGTGTTACATTGCTAGCATATTCCATGTGCTGACCCGTTTCGGGCTGCAACATATCATGTTGCAGAGTTTTCAGAAAAGGAGTATGGTGTGCTAGGTCGTTTGCCGTGCACTCAGCTATGCTGTTGGAGTTGATGGACTCGCTTTATCTTCCAAGCCTTCCATTGTTATCTTATTTAGATGGCCTTAATCCATATTATTGTAATAAGTTCTCTTCTGAGACATTCGATGTAATAAGTGTGTGATTGCTACTCTGTTATAAATCCTTCAAGTACTATGTGTGTCAGCATTACCGATCCAGGGATGACACTGAACATAGAGACTTGACCATCTGAGGTCGGGTCGCTACACTGGCGCATCTTCAGAATCTGCGTCGTCAGTTGAGTGGTCCACCATAGCCCCATGTACAGTTATGTAAGTGAAGAGGCCTTCGAGGTTGTAGAAGGGGCCGAGCTCATTGGGATTGGCATCACGTTTGCCATCAGCCCTTGGAGCAGACGGACTGTGGTTGAAATTGAGTCCAAGGTCCTTCTTGTTCTTTGCAGCAGACTCCTTTGCAAATTGGAAATTGCGCTTGAAGAGATTGTCTTCACAACACCAGAGCGGAGATGATGGGTCGGCATTGTCTGGCTGCGGTCCATAGACCATGCAAGGATAGAAGCCTTGAGCTATGGCTTCAGACTTGGACTTGTGTTGAAGACCTCTGTATACAATATCTCCCCAGGGGCCCTTGATGGCATTCTTTTTAGCATATTCGGCAGTTACAAATCTGTATTTGTACCATTCCTCTGCCCAATATCTTCGAATCCATTGGATTCGGTTCATGCGTTCTCTGTAGGTTTCCTCAGGATTTGTCTTGTACATTTCAAAGAGATTTGGTGGCAGGTCCTTGGCTGTATTCCCACGGTGTTGTCTGCCGCGCTTCCTAGATGATTTCTCAGTGGCCATTGTACTCAAGCTGAAAGGCTTCAAGACTGTGAATGGCTTCCATCGGCTGGTCAAATAGGAACTGGCTTCAGGAGAATTGATGTGTCGCTGTAAGAATTCTGCAAACCAATGCAGACTATGAGAACCAAGGGATTCTCCCACGGACATGTACCTGTGACAGCATTAGAGGTGCGAGGGAAGGGGAAGAGGTCATATGCATTCTTAGAAGATTTTGAAGGTAAATAAGTTTGAAGAAATTAACCTCATAGTGCGAAGACATTCACTTATTTGATGAGAGTTGGTTCCAGATTTATACGAATCCAAGAATAAGTACAAGTGAGGAATCTAACTAGTTGTGAAGCATAAGCGAATATACTTGGCATGATATGAGATGCAGAACAAGATAGATCCAGATTTGCAAGCTTAGAAACCACTTCTGGCTGAAGTGGATGGGTCTGATGGATCAAAAGGGCAGTAAAAGTAAGATTTAATTACCACACGAAGAATTGCTAGACGGAGTTGAGAGGGAGGCCGAGCACTTCAATCTCCCATGCTCTAACTTGGCGGCGGAAGACACCTACGGCAGCGACGGAGAGGACGAGGTCTGCGGCTGGCGTGAGGACGGCACCGAAGAAGTCGTGGCAGCTAAGCGCTTCGTCTCCGGCGTCATCGCGAGCTAGCGGAGGCGCTATGGTTTGTGCGAGGTGGCGAGGTGGAGGAAGAGATAATGACCGCGGTGAGTTGAGTATTTATAAGGAAAGGGACAACACAACATAATTACGCAGGTGCCCCTGGTGGTTCACATCTGAAGGACACATGGCATGCATGCAACACATTGGAAGATTTTCCATGTTCCCACACACGCCTGGATTGTCGGGTGGTCGTTCCGGCTTCTCCGGGTTTCAGGAAATAAGGATATAGCATTAAAAAAGATTCAACTTTTGTCTCTGTATCTTATGCTGACAAGGACGTAGAGAAGACATTCGACAGTTTCAATAGAACATATGATTTAGATAGATAGAATATGATGTAGAAACATAGAAGGGGTTAGGGTCCGATCCCATTTACTTAGATCAAGAGATTCAAACAAGAAGACATAGCTATAAGTGAATGCTGTAGAGGACAAAACACAAATATATGTATATGTATCAGTATAAGACCACATCAACATTGTGAAGAGAAACATGAAGTCGAATCAATGTTGAAGACAAAACCAAATGCGAAGATTATGCAAATGTGACGCCAATTGAAAACACTTCAAGGAAGACTTTGGTGGTGGAGTTACCCACCGTATAGGAAGTATCAAACCCAGACATGGCGCACAATTATCGTGGCGCTCCGAAGTCAAATTCCGCGTTAATGTTTTCACACTTAGAGTGTATGTCTTCATTTATTGAAGATATACTTTACTTCATGTGTTGCACATCTAAGTCATCAACCTGCATAAGCGTTAGGATGTGTGTCCAATCACATGGACATTTGAGGATTCTAAGATATTTAGCTCACACCGCAACTTGCAAAACCTTTTCTCATCCAAGGGCTTTGTGAAGATATCTGACAATTGTTCTTCAGTGTTGACGTGAATGATATCAATGTCTTTCTTCATGACATGGTATCTAAGAAAGTGATGACGAATATCAATGTGCTTTGTCCTCGAGTGATGAACTGGGTTGTTGGCAATCTTGATGGCGCTTTCATTGTGGCAGTATAGTGGCACTTGCTTCGGATGAATGCCATAGTCCTTGAGAGTTTGCTTCATCCAAAGAAGCTGAGCGCAGCAAGATCCAGCAGCACTGTATTCAGATTCAGAAGTGGAGAGAGACACACAGTTCTGCTTCTTTGAAGACCAACATACAAGAGATCGTCCAAGAAAGTGACATGTGCCTGATGTAGACTTGCGATGAACCTTGTCACCAGCATAATAAGTATCTGAGAATCCAACTAGATCAAACAATGAGCCCTTTGGATACCATAATCCTAGTGTTGGGGTTGAGGGAGTCCTAGACTAAGGGGTCCTCGGGTGTCCGGCCTGTTATCCATGGGCCAGACTGATGGGCTGTGAAGACGTGAATGCCGGAGACTATACCTGAGTCCGGATTGCACTCTCCTTGGTGTGGAAGGCAAGCTTGGAGACCGACTATGAAGATTCCTTCTTATGTAAACGACTTTATGTAAATCCTAGATCCCCTCAGTGTCTATATAAACAGGAGGGGATAGTCCGGAAAGGATACATTCATTACCATAGTCATATAGGCTAGGATTTTAGGGTTTAGCCATCACGATCTTGTGGTATATCAACTCTTGTAACACCTATATTCATCAATATCAATCAAGCAGGATGTAGGGTATTACCTCCATAGAGAGGGCCCGAACCTCGGTAAACATTTTATCCCGTGTCTCCTGTTACCATCGATCCTAGACGCACAGTTCGGGACCCCCTACCGAAGATCCGCCGGTTTTGACACCGACATTGGTGCTTTCATTGAGAGTTCCACTGTGCCGTCCACGAAAGGTTCGATGGCTCCCTCAGTCATCTATAGCGACGCTATCCAAGGAGAAACCTTCCTCCCCGGACAGATTTTCGTGTTCGGCGGCTTCGTGCCGCGGGCCAACTTGGTTGGCCATCTGGAGCAGATCGACAGCTACGCCCATGGCCACCAGGTCAGGTTTGGAAGCCTGAACTATGTCGTGGATATCCGTGGAGACTTGGTCTTCGATGGATTTGAAACCGCAACGATCACTCCCCCTCACTCTGATGAACATGACCTAAATCTATCACCAGGACACATCCAACGGATGGTCCCTGCTGCTACAACGGCCTTAGAACCGGAGCAAACCGTGCCATCAGAAGCCACAGAGTCCTCGGCGTTGGAGCCGCACACGGATTTGGCACCCCGTGATGTCTACGTCAATGGAACTCCGGACTCATCTCCGGCCATGTGCTCCAAATCGGGTACGCCTGTGGACACCGAGCTGGATCGGTTATCGATTTTCGAATTTAGCACCGCAGACATCTTCCAGCACCCGCCCTTGGGTGATGTGCTAAACTCTTTAAGGATTTTTTCCTTAAAGAAGGACTCAGAGCCGAACTATGTTTGGTTCGAGCCAAAGGCTGATGATGGGAAATTCTGTTTCCCACCCGCCACCGACTTCATAGTGATAGAGGCGAGGGTCCCGATCTTTCGATGAGATGATAACTATCGATTTGGTGGAGACGACTTTGACGATCCGACTACAAACGTGCACGACTTTGCGCCTTAACAATCGCTAAACCAATCTCCTGAGGTTACTGACGATGCTGGAAGCACGGTCAGCCTGACCACGAAGGTCTATTCCTGCAAGCAATCGGAGAACGAGCAAGAATATGATAAAGTAATCTGAATATTGCAAATATATATGAAGTATTGATAATGGTGGGGATCCGGAAGCGGTCTTGGTCTGGTCGTTGGACACAAACGAAGTACACGAAGTTGCAATGGCTAACTTTTAACTAAACAAATCCCAAGGAAAAAGCTACTAGATGGATCTACTTATATAGGAGCAAGGGGTCGCGGCCAAGGA
This sequence comes from Triticum aestivum, assembly GCF_018294505.1. Classification (NCBI taxonomy): domain Eukaryota; kingdom Viridiplantae; phylum Streptophyta; class Magnoliopsida; order Poales; family Poaceae; genus Triticum; species Triticum aestivum. Next base: position 344,659,932 of record NC_057812.1, on the reverse strand, counting down.
GGTGGGAGGACGTCCCAAGGCAGCCTAAAACTAACCCTAGGTCGTACAAGGCTCATGGGCCCAAGTGGAGGTGATGCAACACCTTTGGGCTTGTAGTTTGACTCGGATTCTGCTGCAACGTCAGATTGTTTCGTCCGTAACTCAACGCTCCGGACTAATTTGAAGGTGAATCCAATTGGGATGGAAAGAGCACGAAATCTAGTTTCCAACAAAAAAGAATCACCCAATTCGGAGTCCGTATGAAAAAGTTGTTGGCGTTTTGAGTCAGGTATGTCTGTGCAGTCCGAATCTGAATCCAGAACGTGAGAGACTTGGACTCTATCTTCTCTTGGCCCAAAAGTGACGTGAGAGGACTTTTGAACACAACCTAAACATCTCCTTTTCCCTTATCTTCATATGTGGATTGTACAAATGTCCCATACACCTGCAATTAGACAAAACACAAAAGTGTGTGAAGTATTTTTGTTCTAGATAACATAAATAGACTATTGAATAGTTTGCATTAGAAATCACCTGACAAATATGCATGTATGCAATATTTTTGGTCGTATCCAAGGTAGTCATGTCCTCATCATCCTCCCCTTTTTGAAAACAAAGCCGTCCTCGGCATTGCTTAATCTGAAATGTGGCTAACAAAAGAGACAAGGTGTACATGTTGTATATGTATATGTCATCCATTTTAACTTCCCTTGATTTTTGCACATATGTCACATGTATACATGAGTAACTTTCATTGTTCATAAAATCTAAAGCCAAAAAATTATCACAAGAAGTAGAAGGCATGAAAATATTGCAACTCAGTTTGCACATATAAGTGAAGCTCTTATTCACTTCAAAAGATTGACAATGTTCATCATTAAACCATCCTAACTTCGATGAATAAACCTTACTTGCATCAAATTTACATGCTACAACATGCTTAAATAAGCAAACATGCAATAAGTCATCGGTCACAGAATCATCATCAAGATTAGAGGTCATATCAAAATGATTAAACATTCGTTCTTTTGCATCAACAGTTAATTCAATGGGTGCACTCAAAATTGTTGATATTTCAGTTGTTTGATCACATGACGCATTCATGACAGTAAAAAGAGTCTCTAAAATAGGTGGTGTGCTCAAATCAACAGGTAACTCAACACATGATGCATTCAAGTTAACTAGGCATGCTTCATTCTCATGTGAAGTTATATCATCAAGACCTTACTGTTACCTCGCAGAGATGTAGCTGATGTAGGTACGGACGTTGACAATGTACCATACTCTTGAGATGATATCGCGCTCACAATCCGAGGTGGGGCTGCTCTAGTAGGTGCAATAGTGGAGTAACCAACCGGCGGTGGTGAGCATGAACTGGAATAGTAGTTGTTGTAGTCACCGAATGCATCCTCATGTATTTGTCTCTCAAAGGTACAAGCACGGACATACATACCAGTAATGCAACGAGGAATATACTGAAATCTTGCCTGAATATCATGGTTCAAACCACCAAAAAATCTATTCATTGTATCATCCTCAGATTCTTCTATGTCACAATGATGCATATAAGATTTGAACTCTTGGTAGTAAGCATGAACAGTGTTACTGCCTTGTTTTAATTGCTCCAATTTGCGACGCAATTCACGACGATAGTAAGGAGGTAAAAATTGTTGTCTCATTACAGCTTTCAAAACTTTCCAAGTTGTGGGTTGGTTATCAATGTTTTTCTTACAATGTACACTCCACCAAATAGAAGCAAAACCAGTAAATGCTCTAATGGTAGCTCGTACTCTCTCAAGTTCAGAAAAATCATGGTGACTAAAAACTTGTTCTACTTCAAGCTCCCAAGCTAGATAAATAGCAGGATTAAATCTACCCTCAAATGATGGTAAAGAGATAACCTGACCATAAGCTTGTGTGTGTTGTCCCAACTCTCGTGATGGTGAAGATGTGTCCGTCATCCAAGAACTTCTATCTCTGGAACCTGTCATGATTAGTAGAAACAAGAACCAAAATTCGAGAATAATGTTCCTATGAACTACTAGGATGTGGTTGTAAAGTGCTCACAGTAAAGCAAATATCAATATCTTACAAGTTCTTACCATGCGGCAGGTGGTGACGGGCAACCAGCGGTGTCAAATAACTCCGAAGATTGTGTAAAACGATTGCCAGGGGAACGTACGTATACACGGTGTAGAAATATGAGGAGCTGGGTTGGCTATATATGGTAGCAAAAGATTAGCAATAATCAATTCAGAGATGCAATGTTGAATAAACGCTCAACGACGGTACTGTGCTAGTCCTAGGCTAGACCAAACTAGAGACGCGAGCCTAGAACACTAATGAGGTCATGTCGTAGCACAACTAGCATCAATAAAGGATATGAAGTAGCTCTGGACAGCAAGATATAAGTGAAGATCACAATAGCAGTAGACCTATTTAGAAGCAGATGTTGAGGTGCCAAATACTGAACTAGCTTCTGCAACTATTTAGATGCGGCTCGTCGCTAGCTTTCATTTGAGTACTCGCGGAGCCAAAACAGACTTCATATGAGGAAGTTATGCCTGTTTTACTGAACAGTGCACAAAACAGATTCCAATCCGAATTCAACTACGAGATTGAGTCTAAATAGATCCGAATTTTGTTTTTTTTTCCTCTCTTTTTTTTCTCACACTTTTTTTTCTTTTCCTTTCTTTTTTTTTCTCTGACTTTTTTTTACTTTTTTTCTCTCGTTTTTTTCTCTATCTTTTTTTTCTCTCCCTCTTTCCAAAACAAACTAGATAAGATGTAGATTGGATCAAGCGAAGATGGGAACGATCTCAACTATGATTATGACAATGAACGGTGGGTAGCACGTGGAGGAAATTGATGGATGGGTGGTGGACAGCGGAAGGGATAATGATGCAGCGGCGACGTGACTAATGTGAACAGAACTCGAAACTCTAAACGACCTAGACACTAAGACCAGCAACTCGACACGACGATGCAACCGATAATTCAACTATGCAAGCAATGAAAAGAAAATTGCAAAGGCTCAGACTGGCTTGGACAAAGGATGAATAGATCTAACTCTTTTTTGTGGATTTTTCTTGGACAATAGGTAAGAAAATAAATCTAATCTAGGAAAACTGGAAATTCTCACCGAGCAACCTGAAAACTGATACCACTTGATAGAGGCGAGGTTCCCGATCTTTCGATGAGATGATAACTATCGATTTGGTGGAGACGACTTTGACGATCCGACTACAAACGTGCACGACGTTGCGCCTTAGCAATCGCTAAACCAATCTCCTGAGGTTACTGACGATGCTGGAAGCACGGTCAGCCTGACCACGAAGGTCTATTCCTGCAAGCAATCGAAGAACGAGCAAGAATATGATAAAGCAATCTGAATATTGCAAATATATATGAAGTATTGATAATGGTGGGGATCCGGAAGCGGTCTTGGTCTGGTCGTTGGACACAAACGAAGTACACGAAGTTGCAATGGCTAACTTTTAACTAAACAAATCCCAAGGAAAAAGCTACTAGATGGATCTACTTATATAGGAGCAAGGGGTGGCGGCCAAGGAGGTGGGAGGACGTCCCAAGGCAGCCTAAAACTAACCCTAGGTCGTACAAGGCTCATGGGCCCAAGTGGAGGTGATGCAATACCTTTGGGCTTGTAGTTTGACTCGGATTCTGCTGCAACGTCAGATTGTTTCGTCCGTAACTCAACGCTCCGGACTAATTTGAAGGTGCATCCAATTGGGATGGAAAGATCACGAAATCTAGTTTCCAACAAAAAAAGAATCACCCAATTCGGAGTCTATATGAAAAAGTTGTTGGCGTTTTGAGTCAGGTATGTCTGTGCAGTCCGAATCTGAATCCAGAACGTGAGAGACTTGGACTCTATCTTCTCTTGGCCCAAAAGTGACGTGAGAGGACTTTTTGAACACAACCTAAACATCTCCTTTCCCTTATCTTCATATGTGGATTGTACAAATGTCCCATACACCTGCAATTAGACAAAACACAAAAGTGTGTGAAGTATTTTTGTTCTGGAGAACATAAATAGACTATTGAATAGTTTGCATTAGAAATCACATGACAAATATGCATGTATGCAATATTTTTGGTCGTATCCAAGGTAGTCATGTACTCATCACATAGCCACTGTCAATGATTTAACCGACGTGCTCGATTACGGCTCCGAAGACATCGACTGTATGGACGACGATGCCGACCAGGAGCAAGGCCAAAACCCGCCATTTACTAGACGTTGGATGGCCACCTCTTCGTACGATGTGTACATGGTCGACACACCTAAAAAAGCTAGCGACGATGACAAAGGAGATCTAGTTGCGAATAAACCTCCTGAGACACAGTGCAAGCACCGGCGCCCTAAATGCCGCTCTAAGCCTCGTCGCTCAAACGACGGGAATACTGGCACCGGAGAGAATAGGACTCTGGGCGACGCCGAAAATAACAAAGACCCTGTCGGGGCTGCATCCGAATAGGAGGAACAAGACAACGGGCCCAATGACCCAGACAATGACAGTTATCGTCCAGTCTCCGAGGATGATGAGAGCCTCGAAAATGAGCACTTCATCGTACCTGAGGCACCCCTCAAGCAGGAGCGCTTCAAGTGTCAGCTAATAGCCACCACAAGAAGCCTGAAGAAGCAGCGGCAACAGCTTTAGGCCAATCAAGACCTGCTCATCGACAGGTGGACTGATGTCCTGGCAGCCAAAGAATACGGCCTCAAGCGCCCAGCCAAGAGTTACCCAAAACGTAGACTGCTACCTCGGTTCGATTAGGAGGCACTAAACCCCATACCTCCCTCACGCAATGCGGACTGACTACCACGCGGTCGAGATAGTGTGGCGGACCGACCACCCTGCGGTCGGGATAAAGCGGCAACTCAGGCCGAACGATAGCCTGCCCCACCACCTCGCAAAAATAGGGACAGAATAGCTCGGGACCTTACGACCTTCGGCAGGAGCTGGACAGCAGAGCAGAAAACACCAGATCAATCTACGGGTCGCGAGGACGCTTCCCAACTCGGGATGATGGCTACCTATTCGGGCGTGACAAACCTAGTCACAGCCGGGCTGATAACCGCAGACGCACTCCATCGGAGATGCGCAGTGATGCGGCCCGATATAGAGGCGTCGTACACCCTCTCTACTTCACAGACGAGGCGCTGGATCACGAATTCCCCGAGGGATTCAAACCTATCAATATTGAATCATACGACGGAACAACCGACCCCGCAGTATGGATTGAGGACTTTATTCAACACATCCACATGGCCTGGGGAGATGACCTCCATGCCATCAAATACCTCCCACTGAAACTCAATAGGCCAACTAGACACTGGCTGAATAGTCTGCCCGAGAATTCCTTTGGCAGCTGGGAGGATCTGGAAGAAGCCTTTCTTGACAACTTCCAAAGTACATACGTCCGGCCACCCGATGCCGATGATTTAAGCCACATAGTTCAACAACCTGGAGAGTCAGCCAGAAAATTCTGGACTAGGTTCCTAACCAAAAAGAACCAGATTTTTGACTGTCCGGATGCCGAAGCCCTAGCAGCCTTCAAACACAGCATCCAGGACGAATGGCTAGCACGCCACCTCGTCCAAGAGAAAACGAAGTCCATGGCAGCCCTTACGGCACTCATGACCCGCTTTTGCGCGGGAGAGGACAGATGGCTGCCTCGTAGAAAAAACACAGCCAGTGAGACAGGCCCCTCTGAGGCCAAGAACAGCTCCAGAAAGATCCGACACAACAAACACAAACGCCAAAGCAATGGCGACAACAACGATGACACCACCGTTGACGCCGGATTCAGCGGCTCCAAGTCTGGACAGCGAAAGAAGCCCTACAAACGGAACAGCGAGGGTCCATCCAGCCTGGATCGCATACTCGATCGTCCGTGCCAAATACATGGTACCCCAGTCAAACAAGCCAACCACACCAACAGAGACTGTTGTGTTTTCAAACAGGCTGGCAAGTTAAATGCCGAAAACAAAGAAAAGGGATCACAAAGTGAGGACTAGGACGAAGAGCCCCGTCAGTCGAACACCGAAGGGCAGAAGAAATTCCCCCCTCAAGTCAAAACGGTGAACATGATATACGCTACATACATGCCCAAAAGGGAGCGTAAGCGAGCACTTAGGGACGTCTAAGCGGTAGAGCCAGTCGCCCCAAAATTCAATCCGTGGTCATCATTCCCGATCACCTTCGATCGTCGAGATCATCCAACTAGTATCCGGCATGGCATACAGTGCGGATGATGGGCATTAATCCCTCACAAATCAAACCCACAAAGACTACCTTTAAAGGAGTCATACGAGGCGTTGAGGCCCGCTGCACAGGCTCAATGACGCTGGAGGTGGTATTCGGTTCCCTGGATAACTTCTGAAGGGAAGAGTTAATCTTCGATATCGTCCCCTTCCGCAGTGGCTACCACGCATTACTCGGACGAACTGCATTTGCTAGATTCAACCCGGTACCACACTATGCCTATCTCAAGCTGAAGATGCCCGGTCCGCGCGGCGTCATAACAGTCAATGGAAACACAAAACGCTCCCTCCGGACAGAGGAGCACACTACCTCCCTAGCAGCAGAGGTACAAAGCGGCCTTCTCAAGCAGCAGCATAATCTGGCTGCCGAGCCCCTGGACGTCATTAAGAGGGTCTGGACCAGACTGCAATAGGACAATGCGGCTTGTCAAGAGGTTGATTAGCAATTCGGCCTCTGCCCCAATCCCGATGAGGTAGTGGCATTCATACCACGCATCCATAACTACGCACTCAAAATTTCATGGGCATCGACGAAGGCACAAGCTATCCTGGATCCCCAGTTCGGCCAGACCGATCCCAAACGCACATATAACTTTACTATCTATTTTCCTTGTTTCAGGTTTCTCCTATGAGGTTCTCCTTCGACGGCTTGATTAACGACCCCGTCAAAGGACAAACACACCGGATTGACACGGAGCACAGGCGTACATGGGAAGCCCTAGAGGCTAACCGTTTTCAGGACCCACGTGCAATCTGCCTTCGGGTATGGCATGTCAAATAGCCGGTTGCTTTTTGCATTATCTTGTACTAATGTGCTTGGACGCATAAACCCAACTATAATGGAAACAGTTCATGAGCCAAGTTCAAGGGCTCCGGACCCTATCTCTATTCTCCCTCTGTTTTCCTTTTATATTTCTTATTTCCTAGCAGTCGTACACTCTGGTACATGTCATATTTGCCAGGGGCTCCCCATCGCCCCATAATATAGCAACAAAGCCCAAACAATCCCTAAAGATAAGTTCGGCACCCCGAATTTAGCATTATATGCATTGGCTCTAAATCATGTCTTTGGTCAATAGTTGGGTTTCCCGTCTCCTGTGCTTGCTACCCTACATTCCGCTAAATCGGCTAGGGTAGTAAAGGGAGAACTACTGCAATTGTGTCCTGGCCTTGACCAGATGAGCACCTTAGTAGAGAAAGCCGAAAACCGACTGCCATGATACGGCAACAGCCGGTCAGCTGTTCGAGGGTCACAAATCATTGGAGATTTTTTCCACATTATGCGAAAGATCGACACTTCCCGATCAGATGCTGACATCCCCCTGGTTTGAACGAAGGGCTGCACCTATGCTTTATTATAAAACTCCTATGGCTAAGTGAGGGTGTTCAAGCCATACAGTCTGATTGCCTTGTTCGTTGCGCTAAACAACTCCTTCAAGGACCATACAATTGGATCAAGATTGTTTAGATTCCATCCCGAACACCTCCATACTACTTACGTGAGGGAAGAAGCCGACGACTAGACAACGCTCAGATTACATACAAAATGGCCGCACAGGAGGACGATTCAAAGCATAACAATATTACATTACAAAACATGCTTTGTTCCAGTAATAGAAGGCAAAGGCAACACACATACATTTACTCAAATACAATATCCTGCGAACATTGTGCCGCCGCAAGACGAGAACCCTCCAAGACATCCGCAAAATACCGTTCGGGTGTGCGGTGTTCTTTGCCCTCCGGTGGCCCTCTGGTCACCTCAACGGCGTCCATCTTCGCCCACCACATCTTGCAACGAGTGAAGACCATGCGTGCACCTTCAATGCAGGCCGAGCGCTTGACGACATCCAGCCGAGGACAGGTGCTCACCATTCACCTCACGAGTATAAAGTAGCTGCTTGGCATAGCTTTGGCTGGCCATAGCCGGATTATGAAATCCTTCATGGCTAGTTCGGCCACCCTATGTAGCTCCACCAGCTGTTTCAGCTGATCGGTGAAGGACACGGGATGCTCTGGCGCTGCATACTGCGACTAGAATAGCTTCTTCGTAGAACCCCCTCCTTTGGCTCGGTAGAACTCCGCGGCGTCTGATAAACTGCGTGGAAAATCCGCAAATGCTCCTGGGGAACTCCGAACCTGGGTTAGTAAAAGGTACTGCTTCACCGCATACTTGCTTTGCATCTTAAATGCCTTACCCGCTGTGATCTTCTTGGCCTCCTGGATCTCCTGGAGGGCAGCCTGGGCCTCATTCCATGCGGTCTCCGCGCTCTGACAAGCCTTGGCGAGTTTGGTCCCTTGAACCGACGCATCATGCTCCATGGCTTCGCATTTCTTGACCACATCCTGGAATTCCTACTCGATTTCTTTGACCCGGGCCTTGGACTTCTTACGAGCGGCCTGCTGCTGGACAGCCTTCTCCTCGGCCTCGCCTAGGGCCTTCTTTAGGGCCTCGACCTCGGTCGTGGCTCCTACACATATTATGACACAACAGTCAATATACAGCGCATGTCCTTTCTAAACAAACAGTAAGTAGTCACTCACCTTGGTTCTCCTAGAGCTAAACCTTGACCTCGTCGAGCTCGTTCTCGTTCCGCTCCAGCCTCTGCCTCAGCTCAAAGACTTCGGCAACATGGGAGGTCGCGGCCAACAGCGACGCATGTTCATTCATACGTACTACGTAAGTCTCCTACAACAGAAGAATTGATCCTCTGTCCGGTTATTCCTGCCAAACATCGGACAACGTCTCAGGGGCTACTGGCTACACAGGGTTTTTCTCTTTCTTACCTCGAAACCTGTCAAAAGGCTGCTGCAGGCTTCGGTCAGTCCACCCTTGACGGACTGAATCTTCTCGATCACCGCACCCATAAGGACACGGTGCTCGTTCACGACAGAGGCGCTTTGAAGCGCCACCATCAGGTTATCCGGTGCCCCTGGACAGACAACGGCCACCGGTGGGAGCGGCGCACGCCCCCTCCTTTAAAGGGGGCCGCTCGCCCGACTTCGGAGCCATATTGTCCTCCGGAATCGTATTCGGCTGAGGGCCGAACTGGATACGACCCTCTACGCCAATCTCCATGGGCATCAGTTCCCCCATGTGTCCGACAGTGGAGGTCTCGCCCTATGGCACCTCCCGGATAGTGTCCTGGGCTCCTCCCGCCTTCGGAGCTATCCTCCGGGGCAACACCTTGGTGTCGTCCCTGGCCCCGGGACAATAAGCAGGCGGTGGCGACATGCTCGCCATCTCCGACGGAGCCAGCGAACCTCCAGATGAGGATCGCTAGGTAAGGTCATGGGCCGGACTACAATAGCACAATTAACTATGTCATAATAATAAAGAAAAAGGGCCAAATGTGCGCATGAGAGAGCCATGTCACTTACGATGCGGTCGGGGGCTTAGCGAGGGGCGTCTCTTCGGACTGTTGTCAACGTCCCACGCGGTGTTGACCGCTGGGATGCTGTTCCCCTTCTTGGGTGTGTCCGCCTCCGGATGCGCCGAAGCCGCCCTCTTCTACTTCCTCTCCTCAAGGGGAGGGTTGTTTTCCTCCTCCTCCACCTCTTCCTCGCCGTTGTCCTCAGGGACAGAGGAATGGGCTTCGTCATCTTCGGATACCGCGTTCGAAGTGCCATTGCGGTTGGGGCCACCCTTGGCCCCCTAGGCCTTCTTCTTGGCCTTCTTCTTCGGCGCCTTATAAGGCGCCGGCACCAACATCTTCGCTAGACGTGGGATGACCCGTTCTTCAGGTAGCGGAGCCAGACACTGGATCCTCTTCGCCCTCTCCATCCAGTCCTGGAAATGTAACAATAAGCTCAGACATCATCCTTGAAATGATTAAATTGGGGATGCGTCGAAAAATAGCATACCTCACTAGCGAGGTGTCTACAATTGTGACCACGGTTTGAATCCATGGTCGGTGGCTTCTCGTTGCCCTTAAAGAGAAACTTCCATGCGCCTTTGTGAGTAGTCTCAAAGAGCCTCACCAGAGTCTGATCCTTCTTTGGGTTGAACTCCCACAGAGGACGACTTCGGCACTGGCACGGAAGGATCCGGCAAACCAGCATCACCTGGATCACATCAACGAGCTTGACTTTCTTGGTGGACATGCTCTGGACGCGCGTCTGCAGCGCTATCACCTCGTCAGGGGAACCCCAGTCCGGACTCTTCTCGACACAATAGGTGAGTCACGTGGGGGCGCCAGAGCGGAATTCGGCAGCTGCGGCCCAGGTGGTGCCACGAGGTTCTATGATGTAGAACCACTGCTTCTGCCACTCCTTTACTATGTCCACAAAAGTGCCTTTGGGCCAGGATACATTGGCCAGCTTACTCACCATGGCTCCTTCGCACTCCGCGTGCTGGCCGTCCACCACCTTTGGCTTCACGTTGAAGACTTTGAGCCACAGCCCGAAGTGGGGGTGGATACGGAGGAAGGCCTCACACACGACAATGAATGTCGAGATGTTGAGAAAGGAATTCGGGGACAGATCATGGAAATCTATCCCGTAATAATACATTAGCCCACGGACGAAAGGGTGGAGTGGAAACCCTAGCCCGCGGAAGAAATGGGGAAGGAACACCACCCTCCCATGGGATCCGGTGTGGGGAAGACTTGTCCCTCGGCCGGCAGGCGGTGAGTGATCTCCTTCGCCAAGTATCCGGCCACCCGAAGCTCCGTAATGTTCTCCTCCTTGACGGAGGAAACCATCCACTTGCCCTGACCTCTGGATTCGGACATGGTTGCTTGGGTGGGAAAGAGATGAGGACTTGGGCGCTGGAGCTCGAGATTGGAAGGACAGAGAGAGGCCGTGAGGGAGGAAGAGGGAATCATTATCCCCTTATAAAGGCAACGAGTATTGAATGCCTCCTCACTCGCCTTAAGATTCGCCTATTTCCAAGGGTTGTATAAACGGCACGGTTGGGTTACCCATGCCCGTATTGATGAGAATCCCATAATAAGGGACATGATCTCTGCTTTGACAAGACATGTCGACGGCAACCGCGTCTCGAAACATGGAGCGGCAGAAGAAAAAGGTCCAAAATTATGACCGGCCAGGCGTGATGTCATATTGTAAAAGCTATCAGCGGATTAGACTCGTGCAAAAATATATATTCTCTCTACGGTTTTGTATGGTGTGTGTGACAGGCCCTGACACTATCATCACATCCGGAGACTATTTTGAAGTTCGGATAAAAGGGAACCCACCTTGCAATGCTGAAGACAATCTACGCGTCGATCTCCTCGTCATTTAAGCCAGGTTCAGGGGCTACTGAGGGAGTCCTGGACTAAGGGGTCCTTGGGCGTCCGGCCTATTATCCATGTGCTGGACTGATGGGCTGTGAAGACATGAAGGCCGGAGACTAGAGTCCGGATTGGACTCTCCTTGGCGTGGAAGGCAAGCTTGGCGATCGACTATGAAGATTCCTTCTTATGTAGCCGACTCTATGTAAACCCTAGATCCCCTCGGTGTCTATATAAACCGGAGGGGATAGTCTGGAAAGGATACATTCATTACCATAGTCATATAGGCTAGGCTTTTAGGGTTTAGCCATCACGATCTCATGGTAGATCAACTCTTGTAACACCCATATTCATCAATATCTATCAAGCAGGACGTAGGGTATTACCTCCATAGAGAGGGCCCGAACCTGGGTAAACATTGTGTCCCGTGTCTCCTGTTACCATCGATCCTAGATGCACAGTTCGGGACCCCCTACCCGAGATCCGCCGGTTTTGACACCGACAGGGATATAAGCCAAATATCGAAGAATTCGCTTCACAGCTAAGTGATGCGACTCCTTTGGTGCCGCTTGGAAACGGGCACACAAGCAAACGCTAAGAATTATATATGGCCTAGATGCACAAAAGTAGAGTAAAGAAGCAATCATGGAGCAGTATAGCTTTTGATCGAACTCTTTACCATTGTCATCGGGACCCAGATGACTTTTGGTTGGCATTGGAGTCGTGTATCCTTTGCAGTCTTGCATTCCAAACTTCTCCAGGCAATCTTTGAGGTATTTCTCTTGAGATATGAAGATGATGTTGTTCTGCTGACGGATTTGGAGACCAAGGAAGAACTTCAGCTCACCCATCATGGACATCTGATATTGCTCTTGCATCATGTGCCCAAACACATCACTGTATCTTTTGTCAGTGCAACTGAAGATAATGTCATCCACATAGATCTAGCACACAAACAGTTCACCATCGTATGTCTTCGTGAAGAGAGTGGGATCCAGGGAACCAGGTTTAAAGCCTTTGCTCTTCAGGAAGTCTTTGAGTGTGTCATACCAAGCATGAGGGGCTTGTTTGAGGCCATACAGTGCCTTGTTGAGCTTGTATACCATATGATGATGTTTTGGATCTTCAAAGCCAGGTAGTTGTGCAACATACACTTCTTCTTCAATCTTTTCGTTGAGAAAGGCACTCTTTACATCCATTTGATATAGAAGGATGTTGTGATGGTTGGCATATGCTAGCAGTATGCGAATGGCTTCAAGCCTAGCCACCGGAGCAAATGTTTCATCGAAGTCAATCCCTTCAACTTGAGTGTATTCTTGAGCAACGAGAGGAGCCTTGTTTCTGACAACTTGACCATGCTCATCTTGTTTGTTGCGATATATCCATTTTGTGCCTTTGATATTGTGCTTGCGAGGATCGGGACGCTTGACCAGTTCACATACATTGTTCAGCTCGAATTGTTGAACCTCTTCTTGCATAGCTTGAATCCACTCAGGTTCCATGAAGGCTTCAGCAACTTTCTTAGGTTCAAATATAGAGACAAATGCAAAGTGCCCACAGAAATTTACTAGTTGTGTTGCTCTTCAACGAGTGAGGGGACTAGGTGCATTGATGCTATCAATTATCTTCTAATCTGTACTTCATTTGCAACATGAGGATGAACTGGACGAAGATTTTTCCCTTGCTGATGATTGTCTTCGTCTTCATCATTGGCTTCAGGCTGAGCAGCATCTTCAGGTTGATTTGGTGCAAAAATGACAAGTTCTTCTTCAGCCTGTGCCTCTGAAGGTATGATTTCTCGAGTCCCCATAAGCTTGATGGATTCACATGGTGAGACTTCATCTAGCACATTTGGCAGGTGCTCTCTTTGCGAGCTGTTAGTTTCATCGAACCGCACATCCATGGTTTCAACCACTTTATAGTGAAATAGGCTGAATACTCTGTAGGAGTGCGAATCCTTTCCGTAACCAAGCATAAAATCTTCATGTGCTTTCGGTGCAATTTTTGAAGTGTGATGCGGATCCTTGATCCTTGATCCAGCGCCTAGCACCAAATACACTGAGGTAGCTTACATTTGGGTTCTTACCAGTTAGTAGCTCATATGATGTCTTCTTTAGAAGCTTGTGAAGATAAACATGGTTGATGCCATGGCTTGCAGTATCAATAGCTTCAGGCCAGAACTTCCTTGGAGTCTTGTACTCATCAAGCATCGTCCGAGCCATCTAAATGAGTGTTCTATTCTTGCGCTCCACGATGCCATTCTGCTGAGGTGTGTATGGAGCTGAGAATTCATGAGTGATGCCCAATGTATCAAGATAAGTGTCGAGGCCGGTGTTCTTGAACTCTGTGTCGTTGTCACATATGATGTGCTTGATCTTGATGCCATAGTTCGTCATGGCACGATTGGCGAATCGTTTGAAGACATCCTGCACTTCAGTCTTGTAAAGGATTATGTGCACCTAGGTGTATCTTGAATAATCATCAACAATGACGAAGCCATATAGGCAAGCAGTGGTAGTGAGAGTAGAGTAGTTAGTATGGCCAAATAAGTCCATGTGAAGCAGCTTGAAGGGTTGAGATGCCGTCATGATTGTCTTCGAGGGATGTTTGGCCCTTGTGATCTTTCCAGCTTCGCAGGCACCACATAGATGATCCATCTTGAACTTGACGCCCTCGATGCCTACGACGTGTTTCTTCTTTGCGAGAGTGTACAAGTTCCTCATGCCAGCATGCCCTAGCCTCCGATGCTAGAGCCAGCACTCTGAAGATTTTGCTAGAAGACATACGACCAACTGTGGTCCTGCTGAGAAATCTATCATGTACAAATTGTCTTTTCGATATCCTTCGAAGACTAGAGACTTGTCAGATTCCATTAGAACAAGGTAACTTCCAAATATCAAAATCATGTTCAAGTCACAAAGCATTGAGACAGACATTAAGTTGAAACCAAGGGATTCAACAAGCATCACTTTATCCATGTGCTGATCCTTTGAGATTGCAACTCTACCTAGACCCAATACCTTGCTTTTACCAGTGTCAGCAAATGTGATGTGAGTCTTGTCAGATGGACGTAATGTTGAGTCCATGAGAAGACTTCGATCACGAATCATGTGGTTAGTGCATCCACTGTCCATAATCCATTCTGAAGCCTTTGATGTCATACCCTATAGTGCAGTTAGGGGGATAGGCTTCACCAAGGGTATTGTGAAGCATAAACATTTGACGAACGAGTGGATTATGAAAGCTCAGATCCAGGTTAGGACTGATAGGATGATTGGCAAGCGATTCAGGAACAAAATACATAGTAAGACCATTTGGGCATTTTATCATGCGCCCCGCAAGATGTTTTAGGTCCCCAGCAATAGCATTAGATGCCTTTGATTTCCGGCTGGAGACATTTTCCTCCAAAAGAGAGTTCAGTTTTCTTAACCACCCACATTTTCAGGGGTGGCTTTGAAGCAATGAGTCTAAGTGCAGCATCTGAGAACTTCGGCTTTGGAGCCCTAGCAAATAGTCTTGCAGAAGGTGAACAATACTCATAAGAATAAGCAGAGTAATTCTTGGTCTTGTGAACATGGCGGTTTGATGAAACACGCTCATATTCATAGGCCTGAGTATGGTTTCCCTGCAAAACATTTGTGTTAGGGTGACTCTGGTGAGTCCTCTGTCTGTATGAAGCCTTTGGTCTGGGGTTTGTCTTCTTCCCAGGTGGTGTCATGATGGCATTCACCTGAAGATTTTCAAGACAACTCTTGGGCACCCAGATCTTCTTCAAAGGTGGTTCATTCCTGCAGTTAGTACCAATATACCTAGCAAACACTTCACCATGCTGATTCTTAAATAGTTTATAGTATGCATCAAAGGATTCATCAATGATAATTGGGTTAGCACAAGTGAAGCCGGATAAGGTAGATGGATCCACTAATGGTTCCTTTGCAGCAACGCATGTGGTTTTGGGGTACTACTCAGGCTTCCAATGAGAGCCATCAACATTAATTTTCCTCTCAAACCCAACACCCTCTTTCCTGGGGTTTCGGTTCAGAATCTGTTTCTTGAGGACATCACATAGTGTCTGATGCCCTTTGAGACTTTTGTACATTCTTGTCTCAAGCAATGTCTTCAACCTGGCATTCTCATCATCAGTAGTAGTGGTAACCTCAGCAGAGGGGTTAGTTACCACATCAGCAGTTGAAGATATTGCAATAGTAGTAGCAATAGAACATCCAGCAACAGAAGCAGCATTATCATGCTCAAGACATTTTAGACATGGTGGTTCGAATCCTTCCTGAGCGGAACTAATCTATTGAGATCGGAGTGACTCGTTCTCCTTTTGAAGATCTTCACAAGCCGATCTCAACTTCTCAAGCTCTTGCTTCCTTTGAAGATAATCATAGGAGAGCTTTTCATGAGTAGTTGAGAGCGTTTCATGACGACTTTCAAATTCTTCGTACTTAACATGAAGATTTTTAATGTCTTCAATTAAGGACTGAGATCAGATCATTTCTGTGTCCAATAGGTCATCGCTTTTGTCTAGCAATTTTTGAATATGTTCCATAACATTCTTTTCTGTGTTGCAATTTTAGCAAGTGTTTTGTAGCTAGGTTTAGATTCATCTTCACTCGACGTTTGATAGTAAGCATCGCGTGAGTTTACCTTGGCACCACGTGCCATGAAGCAGTAGGTGGGTGCACAGTCATCCTCATCATTAGCATCAGCGTTGGTGACGAGGCCATTGTTCTGTGTTGAAGATGGACTTGGCGACGTATGCTGAAGCTAGAGCCAGGCTTGCCACGCCTGAATGAGATTCCTCTTCAGACTCCATCTCCACCTCCTCAAATGTAGACTCCTCCTCTGAATCCATCTCCTTCCCAACAAACGCACGAGCCTTGGTGGATGAGCTCTTCTTGTGTGATGAAGACTTCGATGAAGACTTGGAAGAAGACTTTGAGGATTTCTTCTTCTTCTTGTCAACAGAATCATATTCCTTGCTCTTCTTCTTCTTCTTCTTCTTCTTCTTGTTCTCATTGTGCCATCGAGGACACTCAGAGATGTAATGACCTGGTTTCTTGCACTTGTGGCACGTTCTCTTCTTGTAGTCACGAGAAGAAGCTTCATCATTTCTTGAGATGGATGTTGAAGACTATCTGGAGCCTTTCTTCTTGTTGAACCTCTGGAACTTCTTCACTAGCATGTCCAATGTCTTCAGGATCCTCACAACTGCAGTCAGATTCTTCTTCAAATGAGGAAATAGCCTTTGCCTTCAAAACACAAGTTCAGCCATAGTTGGGACCAAAGATATCTCTTTTCTTAGATAACAGGAACTCATGTATGTTGAGCCTCTCAAGTATGTCAGACGGATCGAGAGTCTTGAAGTCAGGGCGTTCTTGAATCATCAGGGCCAATGTGTCAAATGAGTTGTCGAGTGATCTCAAGAGTGTCTTGACGATTTCATGCTTGGTGATCTCAGTGGCGCCAAGTGCATGAAGCTCATTTGTGATGTCAATGAGGCGATCAAATGTCAGCTGAACATTCTCATTGTCATTTATCTTGAAGCGGTTGAAGAGGTTACGAAGAACACTGATCCTTGAGTCTCTTGTAACACCCTCGATGCGACTATAGCTCCCACGTGCCGAGACACGACTTAGAGGCATAATCGCATTGAAGGCATATGTCGCAAGTTAGGCAATCTTCACAACATCCCATGTAATATAAATAACAAAGGGGAGATAACATAGTTGGCTTACACTCGCCACGTCAATCAAGTACATAAATAACATTACATCATCCAAACACTCATGGCCCGACTACGGCGCCAAAATAAAAGATAACCCAACATGCGACACGGTCCCGATCACCCCCAACTGGGCACCACTACTGATCATCGGGAAAGGAAACATAGTAACGTTGAGAGTCCTCGTCGAACTCCCACTTGAGCTCAAGCGCGTCTCCTGGAGCGGAATCATTAGGCCCTGCATCTGGTGTAATAGTAATCTGTGAGCCACAGGGACTCAGCAATCTCGCACCCTCGCGATCAAGACTATTTAAGCTTATAGGTATGGCAAGGAAAATATATGTGGAGCTGCAGCAAGCGACTAGCAAGCATGGTGGCTAACTTATTCGCAAAAGAGAGCGAGAAGAGGAGGCAAAGCGCGAGCGAGAAACTAGAGAACAACCTACGCAAACATTACTCCAACACCGTGTCCACTTCCCGGACTCCGCCGAGAAGAGGCCATCACGGTAACACACTCAGTTGATTCATTTTAATTAAGTTAAGGTTCAAGTTATCTACAACCGGACATTAACAAATTCCCATCTGCCCATAACCGCGGGCACGGCTTTCAAAAGTTGAATCCCTGCAAGGGAGTCCCAACTTAGCCCATGACAAGCTCTCACGGTCAACGAAGGAATAGACCTCCTCCCAAGACGTTCCGATCAGACTCGGTATCTCGGTTCTTCAAGACACTTCGACAGGTTAAAACAAGACCAGCAACACCGCCCGAATGTGCCGACAAATCCCGATAGGAGCTGCACATATCTCTTTCTCAGGGCACACTCACATTGTCTAAACTTCCGGTAGGCCAGCCCAGAGTTGCCACTGGTAGCCACCGGCGGCTGACAGTTTGGACCAACACTCGGAGGAGCACTGGCCCGGGGAGGTTAAAATAAGATGACCCTTGAGTCTACAGAACCCAAGGGAAAGAAAAGGCTAGGTGGCGAATGGTGAAACCAAGGTTGGGCATTGCTGGAAAATCTTTAATCAAGGCGAACTATCAAGGGGTTCCCATTATAAGCCAACCACGTAAGGAACGCAAAATCTGGGAACATAACACCGATATGACGGAAACTAGGGCGGCAAGAGTGGAACAAAACACTAGGCGAGAGGCCGAGCCTTCCACCCTTTACCAAGTATATAGATGCATTAAGATAACAAGATAATATAATGATATCCCAACAAGTAAATAAATGTTCCAACAAGGAACGGCCTCCAATCTTCACCTCCAACTAGCAACGCTATAAGAGGGGCTGAGCAAAGCGGTAACATAGCGAATCAATGGTTTGCTAGGGCATGGTGGGTTAGAGGTTTGACATGGCAATTTGGGAGGCTTGAAATCAAGTGGTAGGCATCGTAACATTGGCATAGCAAAAGAGCGAGCAAACTAGCATAGCAAAGATAGTAGTGATTTCGAGGGTATGATCATCTTGCCTGCACAGTTGTCAGAGTTGACTGGATCCTCGAAAGTAAACTCAACGGGCTCCTCGTTAGCGAACTCGTCTCCCGGCTCTACCCAAACAAGACAAACAAGCAACAAGGACACAATCAACCACGTGCAAGACTCAAACAATATGATGCAAAGATGATATGCTATGCGGGATGCGATGCGGGATGCAAAATGCAAGATATGACAGGAAATGCAAGAACCTGGCCTCTTGGAAATCCAAGTGTGCCACTGGAAAGATGAGATGAAATCGCTTGAAAATGATATAAAGATCATCGGAATCGGAGTTACGGTTTGGAAATGGCAAGCGATTCAAAAATGACACCGGTCTGCGATTTACAGCAAGTAACCATCTAAATGCAATGAGATGAACATGCTACAGCACCCAAACATGACAAAAAATATATGGCAGGGATGCATACAAGATGATTAACAAAAGTCTAGCACTGAGCTACGGCCAATTCATCCATTAACAGGTTCAAACAAGCATGGCAAAAATGCATATGGCAAACAGATCTCAGACTTGTGAAATTAACACTTGTCTGGAATTTCAGATCAGGTAGCACTCTTCGGAGCAATAAAACTATATGCTACAGGACCTGAACATGGCAAAGTAAAGCATGGCATGGAGCTACTCAAAGAGCTTAACAAAAGTCCCTTAGTGACCTTGAGCCAAAAGGGATCAGAAAATACAATTGCAAGCATGTGAACATAGCAAAAACATAATCAGTTTTTAGACTTAGTGAAAACTGGCACATGCTGAAACATAACTCAAGTAGGCATGTTTACGAGCTCGATGCACTCACTACGGTGCAAGTCATGACAAGACAAGCATACATCCATCAAGAATACACAAAATTCAAGCTAGACATGGCAAGAACAAAAGCATAGCATGCACGGATCAACTACAACATCATCGGCAAAATTGCAAACAAGTTGACAATCTGCCCAGATTCACAAAGTAGAAAAATTAGAGCTCGATTGACTCAAGCTACGGTGCTCAATAATTGCAAAAAAAGACATGGATGGATAAAGCACTACAAGATTAACAAAACATCCTTACTGATCATCCTCAAAATTGGCACGGATCACTAGAAAACAACGTGAACATAAGGCCATATGAGATAAACAGATCAATGACTTAGTGGAATTGCTAAGTCCCTGAAAACAGAATTAGCAAGTGCACCACTTTGCAACCTTGCACTAGTCACCACACACATCACAAAAAATACATGGGTTGCACCTCTGGAAAGGATGACCAAAGGCCCTTAACAAAACATATTTAGAGCAATCAGGGCATCAACATGCAACGGATTAATCATGGCAAAAATGACAAAACCTAAATGGAGCAGCAGATCTAACAATAATCTCAAGTGCCTCTTCTAACAGCATTTAGGGCATCACAGATGAACTCAAATGAAAATGGAGCTACCGGATGCAAAATTACGAGGCCACGAACATGAGCAATTATTGGATCTACAATTTTGGGGACTTAGACGAAAAAATCACCCCGAGAATCTAGGGTTTGACCGGCGCGGAAATCGGGCGGGGGTCGGGGCACTTGTTCACCGGGTCCGCTGCCGGATCCGTGAGCTCGTCGGCGAGGCGGCGGTGGTGATGGCGTGGCGGCCGGGCGGCGGCTCGGCGGCACGGGGCCGGGCCGGCGTCGACGAGGAGGCGGGGCGGCGTGGCTCCGGCGGAGGAATGTCGGCAAGCGTCGGGCGCCGGCGCCGAGGGAGGCGGCGGTGCTAGCGGGCGTGGGCGCGGCCCGGCTGGTGCGGGGAGGGGGCCGGCTTCGGGCCCATGCGGGCCGCGGCGGCGCGGCGGCCGGGCTGCCACGTGGCGGGCGGCGGTTGGCGACGGTGCGGTTCCCGGTGCGGGCGATTACTAGGGTTTGAGAGGGAGGAGATCCGCGAATTTCGGGAGGGGGCTTTAAATAGAGGTAGAGGGAGCTAGGAGAGTCCAAATGAGGTGCGGTTTTGGCCACGCGATCGTGATCGAACGCTCTAGATGATGGAGAAGGCTTAGGTGGTTTTGGGCCAAATTGGAGGGGTGTTGGGCTGCAACACACACGAGGCCTTTTCGGTCCCTCGGTTAACCGTTGGAGTATCAAACGAAGTCCAAATGATACGAAACTATTAAACCAAGGCCGCTTGGCAAGTCTCGGTCCAATCCGGAAATGTTTAATCCCCACACACGAAAGAAAGGTAGAAATGACCACCGGAGGAGAACGAAGCGCTGGAAGGCAAAACGGACAACGGAGAAAATGCTCGACTGCATGAGACGAACACGTATGCAAATGCAATGCACATGATGACATGATATGAGATGCATGACAACGACAACAACACACGGAGACAAAACCCGAACCCGAGAAAATAAATATAACTTAACGCCGGAAATGGCAAGAGTTGGAGTACAAATTGGGAAAGTTACATCTGGGGTGTTACAATACTCCACCACTACGAAAGGATCTCGTCCCAAGATCTAGGACTGAAAGAACACCGGGTACTCAGAACGGAGGTGATCCTCGCGTTCCCAGGTAGCTTCACGGTCGGAATGGTGTGACCACTTGACTTTGAAAAATTTGATTGACTTGTTGCGAGTCTTGCGTTCAGTCTCTTCAAGAATAGCAACTGGGTGCTCACGATAGGAGAGATCTTCTTGGAGCTCAATGTCCTCGTAGTTGATGGTGCGGTCAGGAGTCTTGAAGCACTTTCAAAGCTGAGAGACATGGAACACATCATGAACATTCGCAAAGTTTGAAGGAAGCTCAAGTTGATAGGCGAGGTCGCCTCTCTTGCTGACAATCTTGAAAGGTCCCACGTATCTAGGGGCAAGCTTCCCTTTGATACCGAAGCGACAAGTACCTTTCATAGGAGAGACACGGAGGTAAACATGATCTCCGATCTCGAAAGCCAAATCATGGAGCTTACTATCATAGTAGCTCTTCTGACGGGATTGGGTTGCTTTGAGGTTATCACGAATGACTTTGCACATTTCCTATGCCTCTGTGATTAAGTCATTACCCAAAAGCTGACGTTCACCGGTTTCAGACCAGTTGAGAGGGGTACGGCACTTCCTGCCATACAGAATTTCAAATGGGGCCTTGCCCGAACTTGCTTGAAAACTGTTGTTGTAGGAGAATTCGGCATAAGGAAGACAATCCTCCCACTTCATGCTGAAAGAGATCACACAAGCCCTGAGCATATCTTCAAGAATCTGGTTGACACGCTCGACTTGACCGCTAGTTTGAGGATGGAAAGCTGTGCTGAAATGGATGTTGGTGCCCATGGCCTTCTGAAAAGAATCCCAAAACTTCGAGGTAAAGATGCTGCCACGGTCTGAAGAGATCACTTGTGGAATACCGTGCAGAGAGACAATACGAGAGGTATAGAGTTCCGCCAATTGAGCTGCAGTGATCGACTCTTTGATAGGTAGAAAATGAGCCACTTTGGTGAGTTTGTCGATGACAACGAATATAGCATCATTGCCACGCTTGGACTTTGGAAACCCAGTCACGAAGTCCATTTCAATGTGGTCAAACTTCCATTATGGAATGGCAAGAGGTTGGAGGAGACCTGCTGGCCTTTGGTGTTCTGCCTTCACTCTTCTGCAGACATCACATTCATTCACGAATTGAGCGATCTCGCGCTTCATTCGAGTCCACCAATAAGCCTGTTTAAGGTCCTGATACATCTTCGAGCTCCCTGGGTGGATGGAGAGGAGAGAATTGTGAGGCTCGTTCAAGATCACTTTACGGAGGTCACCTTTGGGTACAACAATACGATCCTCGAAGAAGAGAGTGTCCTTGTCATCAAGGCGGTAGCACTTGTACTTGGGTTGACTCTTGGCAATCCCAATCTTCACCTTTTTCACCATAGCATCAAGAAGCTAGGCTTGGCGAATCTGGTCTTCCAAGGTAGGAGAGACTTGAAGGTTGGCGAGAAAACCTTGAGGAACAACTTGCAGATTAAGTTTGCGGAAAGCTTCACAAAGCTCGGGTTGATAAGGCTTGAGAATCAGACTGTTGCAGTAAGCTTTCCTGCTCAATGTGTCAGCAATCACATTGGCCTTGCCTGGAGTATACTCGATACTCGGATTATACTCTTGAATCATTTCGACCCATCGAGTTTGCCTGAGGTTGAGATTAGGCTGAGTGAAGATGTACTTGAGACTCTTGTGATCAGTGAAAATGTCCACTTTTCTTCCCAATAGAAGATGTCTCCAAGTCAAAAGAGCATGCACAACTGCCGCCAACTCGAGATCATGAGTGGGGTAGTTCTTCTCATTAGGCTTAAATTGGCGAGAAGTATAAGCAACAACTTTCTTCTCTTGCATCAATACTGCGCCAAGACCTTGGAGAGAGGCATCACAAAAGACCTCGTACGGCTTGGATTCATCAGGCGGAGTCAGAACTGGAGCAGTGATCAATTTCTCTTTCAAAGTGTTGAAAGCAATGTCACACTCTGGAGACCAAACGTACTTGACGTGCTTCTGGAGAAGATTAGAGTGAGGCTTCGCGATCTTAGAAAAGTTTTCAATGAATCTTCGGCAATAGCTTGCGAGACCGAGGAATCTACGGAGTTGCTTCACGTTCTGAGGAGGTTCCCAATTCACAATTGTAGACACCTTCTCAGGATTCATGGCAATGCCCTTGGCAGAGATGATATGACCAAGATAAAGAACCTCATCGAGCCAAAATTCACACTTGGAGAACTTGGCGTAGAACTGATGTTCTCTGAGCTTATCAAGAACCAAACGCAAGTGCTTGGCATGATCTTCCTTGTTCTTTGAGAAAACCAGAATGTCGTCGAGATAGACCAAAATGAAGTCATTGGTGTAGGCATTGAAGATGAAGTTCATCATGCGAGAGAACGTCGAAGGAGCGTTGACGAGGCCAAAAGACATGACAGTGTATTCATATGAACCAAAGCTTGTCCTGAACGCCGTCTTGGGAATATCTTGTTCACGGATACAAATCTGATGATAACCCATACGGAGATCAAACTTGGAGAATACTTGGGCACCTTTGAGTTGTTCGAACAGCTCATTGATGTTGGGAAGTGGGTATTTGTTCTTGATGGTCTTCTTGTTCAATGGACGGTAATCAACACAAAGTCGGTCCATTCCATCCTTCTTCTTCACAAAAAGAACACCACAACCCCACGGAGAAGAACTAGGCCGGATGAGACCCATTTTGTCTTGAATATCGAGTTGCTTCTTCAGCTCCTTCAACTCTTCAGGTCCGAGCTTGTAAGGACGCTTGCACACTGGTTCCGTGCCAGGCTCAAGATCAATAACGAATTCAACCGGCCGGTGCGGAGGCATTCCTGGAAGCTCTTCTAGAAAGACGTCTTGATATTCGCAAATGACTAGAATTTGCGAGATGGCA
This sequence comes from Triticum aestivum, assembly GCF_018294505.1. Classification (NCBI taxonomy): domain Eukaryota; kingdom Viridiplantae; phylum Streptophyta; class Magnoliopsida; order Poales; family Poaceae; genus Triticum; species Triticum aestivum. The sequence continues at coordinate 344,635,815 of NC_057812.1, read as the reverse complement.
TCGAGTTCACCCCTTTCATTGAGAGAAAACAGACGGATGGTATTATCCCGAGCGGCAAAGACAATTACATCCTCAGACGAATGAGTCAATTGAATCTGCCTGGCTGCACAATCAAGCTGAGCCTTGTGCTTAGAAAGCCAATCCATTCCGAGAATAAGATCAATATCCGAGTTACCAAGGATCATTGGAGAAGCCAGAAACTTGAAATCACCCATCGAGATAGAAATATCCGGAACTTCGTAGTTAGCAAGCAAGCATCTACCCGGAGAGACAACTGCTACTGGCTTATGCATAACTTGAGAAAACCACCCATGCTTAGATGCAAAAGGTCTCGAGATAAAGCAATGCGAAGCACCAGTGTTAAAAAGAACTTTTGCAGGAACATCGTTAACAGGAAGGTTACCCATGATGACATCTGATGAATCCTCTGCCTGAGCTGCATTCACCATATTGACCTTGGCGTACTTGGGGTTATGCTTGACCACAGCTGTACTTGCCGATCTGACAGGAGGAGGAGGAGGAAGACACCTCTGGTTGAAACACTTGTTGGCATAGTGACCCTTCTGTTGGCACTTGTTGCACGTGACTTCTGACAGTGGACGGTGATACAGAGCACTCGATCTTGGAGCTTGAGACGAAGTCTTATTCTGAAAGCCAGGGTTGGGTGGGTGTGAAGAACCACTGCCACCTTTGCTCTTCTGCTGATACGGCTGACGGAACGGAGGAGGAGGAAGCCAAAACTTCTGCTGCTTGGCCACTTGAGTAGAGGAAGAAGGAGTAACATCTCTGACTCGCTTCTTGGAAGCATCACATCTCAACTGAGCAGCCTTGTGCTTCAATGCCATGTTGTAGAACTCATCGTACCTCAAGGGCTCAAAGAGGACAAGAGCTAGCTGAATTTCTTCTCTGAGACCACCCCTGAACTTATATATCATGCTCTTCTCATCAGGGATGTCCTGTTTGGCAAAGCGGGCGAGCTTCTGAAACAACTTGTTGTAGTCATAGACAGATAAAGAGCCTTCCTTCAGGTTGCGGAATTCCTCACGCTTGCTTTCAACCACGCTCTGAGGAATATGGTGAGCTCGGAAATCTCGACGGAAATCATCCCAAGTGATAACACGTCCACCTCTGGAGTCCTTGTACTGCTGGAACCATTCTGCAGCTTGATCTTTGAGTTGGAAGGAAGCGAACTTAACAAAGTCCTCAGGCCTGACGTTACTGCACTCGAAATGCTTGCACAGATCCACAAGCCAATCGTCAGCATCGGTTGCCTCAACACATTTGCTGAAAGTCTTTGGCCCGTTAGCAAGGAACTGGTTGAGTGAAGCAAAGTGATTCTGATTGCTGCCTTGATTCCCTTGGTTGCCTTGATTGCGCTCTTGAAGAATTTGCATGATCAACTGTGTGTTTGCATTGGTTGCGGCCATCACAGCTTGCCATGCCTCCGGAGGAGGTGGAGGTGGTGGCGGATTAGGATTCGGAGTCGTGCGCGTTGGAGGAGCCATCCTAAAGAGGTTGACCACCATTAGCACATTGACAGACAAATATTGAAGCTGAATCCAACGAAATGAAAATTGCAACATATAGTCTTCACATCCGAACAAAATGAACGAATGCATTCCTCTTGAAATGGTCACATATCCATAAATTGCGAAGCCACGTAGAATTAAGGTAGAGAAATAAATCAACAAGGTACGGATCAAGAACGAATAATCGGTAAGAAATCCCAATCTCAAACCAATATCCGTGGAAGAAGAACTAGAGCTACAAGAATTCCCACCTATGAAACTCCCGAACCTTTCCGGTTATGCAATCAGGTGTTAGGGATAGAGGGGAAGCATAATATCTCACCCAAACTAGCAAATCCTACATACAGTTGTATCCATCCTTCAACACATAACCAAGAAACCTTCGGAAACCATCTACCTCAACCTTCGAAAAGCATCTGTTATACAAGCTATGGCGATACTCCCGAACTCCCGCCCCAGTACTGGGTGGCGTCGAGGTTATCTCACTAACGAACTGCATAAAAGAGATTTTTGATGTCGGCGTACTAAACTCAGGTATTCCAGAACTGCAACGATAAAATTATGATGACAACACCTCAGAGCTCAACTCCCCGGGACACTTCCACTAAACCCCTGACAGGAGGCACCAAGACAATGTTCTCATCATAAAACCATCGGAACGATTCCAAGATACCCGCGTGATCCTAAAAAAAATTTAATTAAAATTTGAGAAGAGAAGAGTCAAAAACTCTATGTCAGGATGCCTTACCAGAGTGATGAGGAGACTGGGAAGTAAAAAGAATTCCTAAACTCTCCGATATATAATTCCTAATGACTCAAAACATTTTTCTAGACACAACGCGGCCGCTAAAAACGATCAAGCAATGGGGCTCCTAAGGTCGGGGAAGGCTCTGATTACCAACTTGTAACACCCTCGATGCGACTATAGCTCCCACGTGTCGAGGCAGGACTTAGAGGCATAATCGCATTGAAGGCATATGTCGCAAGTTAGGCAATCTTCACAACATCCCATGTAATATAAATAACAAAGGGGAGATAACATAGTTGGCTTACACTCGCCACGTCAATCAAGTACATAAATAACATTACATCATCCAAACACTCATGGCCCGACTACGGCGCCAAAATAAAAGATAACCCAACATGCGACACGGTCCCGATCACCCCCAACTGGGCACCACTACTGATCATCGGGAAAGGAAACATAGTAACGTTGAGAGTCCTCGTCGAACTCCCACTTGAGCTCAAGCGTGTCTCCTGGAGCGGAATCATTAGGCCCTGCATCTGGTGTAATAGTAATCTGTGAGCCACAGGGACTCAGCAATCTCGCACCCTCGCGATCAAGACTATTTAAGCTTATAGGTATGGCAAGGAAAATATATGTGGAGCTGCAGCAAGCGACTAGCAAGCATGGTGGCTAACTTATTCGCAAAAGAGAGCGAGAAGAGGAGGCAAAGCGCGAGCGAGAAACTAGAGAACAACCTACGCAAACATTACTCCAACACCGTGTCCACTTCCCGGACTCCGCCGAGAAGAGGCCATCACGGTAACACACTCAGTTGATTCATTTTAATTAAGTTAAGGTTCAAGTTATCTACAACCGGACATTAACAAATTCCCATCTGCCCATAACCGCGGGCACGGCTTTCGAAAGTTGAATCCCTGCAAGGGAGTCCCAACTTAGCCCATGACAAGCTCTCACGGTCAACGAAGGAATAGACCTCCTCCCAAGACGTTCCGATCAGACTCGGTATCTCGGTTCTTCAAGACACTTCGACAGGTTAAAACAAGACCAGCAACACCGCCCGAATGTGCCGACAAATCCCGATAGGAGCTGCACATATCTCTTTCTCAGGGCACACTCAGATTGTCTAAACTTCCGGTAGGCCAGCCCAGAGTTGCCACTGGTAGCCACCGGCAGCTGACAGTTTGGACCAACACTCGGAGGAGCACTGGCCCGGGGAGGTTAAAATAAGATGACCCTTGAGTCTACAGAACCCAAGGGAAAGAAAAGGCTAGGTGGCGAATGGTGAAACCAAGGTTGGGCATTGCTGGAAAATCTTTAATCAAGGCGAACTATCAAGGGGTTCCCATTATAACCCAACCACGTAAGGAACGCAAAATCCGGGAACATAACACCGATATGACGGAAACTAGGGCGGCAAGAGTGGAACAAAACACTAGGCGAGAGGCCGAGCCTTCCACCCTTTACCAAGTATATAGATGCATTAAGATAACAAGATAATATAATGATATCCCAACAAGTAAATAAATGTTCCAACAAGGAACGGCCTCCAATCTTCACCTGCAACTAGCAACGCTATAAGAGGGGCTGAGCAAAGCGGTAACATAGTGAATCAACGGTTTGCTAGGACATGGTGGGTTAGAGGTTTGACATGGCAATTTGAGAGGCTTGAAATCAAGTGGTAGGCATCGTAGCATTGGCATAGCAAAAGAGCGAGCAAACTAGCATAGCAAAGATAGTAGTGATTTCGAGGGTATGATCATCTTGCCTGCACAATTATCAGAGTTGACTGGATCCTCGAAAGTAAACTCAACGGGCTCCTCGTTAGTGAACTCGTCTCCCGGCTCTACCCAAACAAGACAAACAAGCAACAAGGACACAATCAAGCACGTGCAAGACTCAAACAATATGATGCAAAGATGATATGCTATGCGGGATGCGATGCGGGATGCAAAATGCAAGATATGACAGGAAATGCAAGAACCTAGACTCAACTTGGAAATCCAAGTGTGCCACTTGAAAGATGAGATGAAATCGCTTGAAAATGATATAAAGATCATCGGAATCAGAGTTACGGTTTGGAAATGGCAAGCGATTCAAAAATGACACCGGTCTGCGATTTACAGCAAGTAACCATCTAAATGCAATGAGATGAACATGCTACAGCACCCAAACATGACAAAAAAATACATGGCAGGGATGCATACAAGATGATTAACAAAAGTCTAGCACTGAGCTACGGCCAATTCATCCATTAACAGGTTCAAACAAGCATGGCAAAAATGCATATGGCAAACAGATCTCAGACTTAGTGAAATTAACACTTGTTTGGAATTTCAGATCAGGTAGCACTCTTCGGAGCAATAAAACTATATGCTACAGGACCTGAACATGGCAAAGTAAAGCATGGCATGGATCTACTCAAAGAGCTTAACAAAAGTCCCTTAGTGACCTTGAGCCAAAAGGGATCAGAAAATACAATTGCAAGCATGTGAACATAGCAAAAACATAATCAGTTTTCAGACTTGGTGAAAACTGGCACATGCTGAAACATAACTCAAGTAGGCATGTTTACGAGCTCGATGCACTCACTACGGTGCAAGTCATGACAAGACAAGCATACATCCATCAAGAATACACAAAATTCAAGCTAGACATGGCAAGAACAAAAGCATAGCATGCACGGATCTACTACAACATCATCGGCAAAATTGCAAACAAGTTGACAATCTGCCCAGATTCACAAAGTAGAAAAATTAGAGCTCGATTGACTCAAGCTACGGTGCTCAATAATTGCAAAAAAAGACATGGATGGATAAAGCACTACAAGATTAACAAAACATCCTTACTGATCATCCTCAAAATAGGCACGGATCACTAGAAAACAACGTGAACATAAGGCCATATGAGATAAACAGATCAAGGACTTAGTGGAATTGCTAAGTCCCTGAAAACAGAATTAGCAAGTGCACCACTTTGCAACCTTGCACTAGTCACCACACACATCACAAAAATACATGGGTTGCACCTCTGGAAAGATGACAAAGCCCTTAACAAAACATATGTAGAGCATCAGGGCATAACATGCACGGATTAATCATGGCAAAAATGACAAAAACCTAAATGGAGCAGCAGATCTGACAATAATCTCAAGTAGCCCTCTTCTAACAGCATTTAGGGCATCAAGATGAACTCAAATGAAAATGATGCAATGGAATGAAATGATGTACTCTCTGAGATGAACATTTTGATATGCTATATGCATGAATCGGAGCTACGGATGCAAAGCTACGAGGCCACGAACATGAGCATATGGATCTGCAATTTTGGGACTTAGACGAAAAAAATCACCTCGAGATCTAGGGTTTGACCCGGCGCGGAAATCGAGGCGGGGTCGGGGCACTGTTCACCAGCGGTCGCTGGCCGGATCCGGAGCTCGCCGGCGACGAGACCTCGCCGGAGGAAGGAGAGAGGGCCGGCCGGAGGCGATGGAGCGGCGAGGCGGCGGTGGTGATGGCGGTGGTGGCCGGGCGGCGGCTCGGCGGCGCGGGGCCGGGCCGGCATCGACGAGGAGGCGGGGCGGCGTGGCTCCGGCGGAGGATGCGGCGGCGTCGGGCGCCGGCGCCGAGGGAGGCGGCGGCGCTAGCGGGCGCGGGCGCGGCCCGGCTGGTGCGAGGAGGGGGCGGCTTCGGGCCCGTGCGGGCCGCGGCGGCGGCGGCGGCCGGGTGCCACGTGGCAGGCGGCGGTTGGCGGCGGTGACGAGCGGACGCGTCCGGCCGGATTCGGACGTGTCCGGCCGGTGCGGGGGCGATTACTAGGGTTTGAGAGGGAGGAGATCTGCGAATTTCGGGAGGGGTCTTTAAATAGAGGTAGAGGGAGCTAGGAGAGTCCAAATGAGGTGTGGTTTTTGGCCACGCGATCGTGATCGAACACTCTAGATGATGGAGAAGGCTTATATGAGTTTTGGGCCAAATTGGAGGGGTGTTGGGCTGCAACACACACGAGGCCTTCACGGTCCCTCGGTTAACCGTTGGAGTATCAAACAAAGTCCAAATGATACGAAACTTGACAGGCGGTCTACCGGTAGTAAACCAAGGCCGCTTGGCAAGTCTCGGTCCAATCCGGAAATGTTTAATCCCCACACACGAAAGAAAGGTAGAAATGACCACCGGGGGAGAACGAAGCGCCGGAAGGCAAAACGGACAACGGGGAAAATGCTCGACTGCATGAGACGAACACGTATGCAAATGCAATGCACATGATGACATGATATGAGATGCATGACAACGACAACAACACACGGAGACAAAACCCAAACCCGAGAAAATAAATATAACTTAACGCCGGAAACGGCAAGAGTTGGAGTACAAATTGGGAAAGTTACATCCGGGGTGTCACATCTCTTTGGGTTGAGACGCCTTCATTGACCTTGGAGAGCCAGTCCCACACTAGCTTCGCAGTTTCCAGAGCACTCACACGACCATATTGTCCTTTGGTCAGATGACCACAGATGATGTTCTTGGCAGTATAATCCAGTTGAATGAACTTCTTAACATTAGCAGGGGTGACACCTTCACCGGCCAAGGGAACACCGTTCTTGATGACATACCAGAGGTCGACATCAATGGCTTCAAGATGCATGCGCATCTTGTTCTTTCAGTAGGGGTAATCAGTGCCATCAAAGACAGGGCACGCAGCGGAGACTTTGATCATCCCTGCAGTCGACATAGCTAAAACTCCAGGTGGTTAAACCGAATCACACAGAACAAGGGAGCACCTTGCTCTGATACCAATTGAAAGTGCTAGTTATCGACTAGAGGAAGGGTGAATAGGCGATTTTTATGGAAGTCTTCAAAGCACGGGGGCTTTGAAACCAAACAGTAGAAATGAACCTATTGACATGCAGCGGAAGGTAGACTACACTAGACAAGCCATAGTCAAGTAAGCAATGAAGTGAAAGCACGAAGACTATCAGCAGCTTGGTAGAATGGATCAGGATGGAAGATAGTATGATGCCAAACAACAACAGTCTTCACACAGTGAAGTCAACTAGATCATGCAAGCAAGCAATGACTTCACGAAGACAACAGTAAGTAAAGAGAGGTAAAGGATTGAACTAGTTGCTTGGTGAGGACAAGTATTTGTTGCACCAATTCCAGTTGTTGTGACAACTGTACGTCTGGTTAGGGAGGCTGAGATTCAACTCAGAAGAACGCTTCCTCACCTTATTCCCCTTGAGCTAAGGACACACAGTCCTCGCCCAATTACTCTGGTAAGTCTTCAAGGTAGACTTCCAAACCTTCACAGACTTCGTTCACCGGCGATCCATAATGACTCTTGCATGCTCAGAACGCAACGCCTAACCGGTTGGAGGGTTCACAATCCTCAAGTGTAACAAGTCTTCAGATCACGTAGACAGAAAGACTTCAGTGATGCCTAACACTCTTTGGCTCTGGGTGTTTAGGGCTTTGTCCTCGCAAGGATTTCTCTCTCAAACGCTTCAGAGGTGTGTTGCTCTCAAACGACAAAAGCCGTACACTAACTTTGAGCAGCCGCCAATTTATGGTGAAGGGGGTGGGCTATTTATAGCCAGGAGGCAACTCAACCTGATTTTTCCAAAATGACCTTGGGTCACTAAGGAACTGACACGTGTCCAATGGTCAGATTTCAAACACACGCGGCAACTTGACTTGGGCTACAAGTAAAGCTGACTCATCTAGCTCTGGATAAGATTTGCTCTCATTGTGTTCACTCGAATACATAGGATTTGGTTGAGCATCACTTCAGTCACACTAACTTTGTTCACTTGGACCCCACTTAACAGTACAATGGTTCCTATGACTCAACAAAGAAGTAAAGGAAACTATGAAACAACTATGTTTTCGCAATCCATAGTCTTCACGCGATGTCTTCTCATGTCATATTCTTCAATGTGGATCTCTTCACAGACCACCATTGTCCTCAATGTCTTCACACATTTTTAGGGGTCATCTCTGGTAGGTAAACCGAATCAATGAGGGACTACTACCTGTGTTATCCTGCAATTCTCACAAACACATTAGTCCCTCAACCAAGTTTGTCGTCAATACTCCAAACCTAACTAGGGATGGCAGTAGACTGACTTACAGCTGGTTTGAGAGGCTGGAGCAGGAAGAGCAGAGATTGAAGAAGCACGATGGCCATTGGATGGACATCTAACAATCACTGCTCTCGTGTGTTGACTAAGTTGACATGACCTTGCGTGTGTGTCAACCATTTTTTAGGAAAGTGTACATGTCAAACTAGTAGGCCCACAAGTCAGCCTCAAATATGTGGAAAATAGCATACAACCCATCTGCCCTTATTGCTAATAAATGTACAACCCATTGGCTAATTCTTATGGATTTTTTTGAAGCCCATATTCTTTTTGTTACCATTACAGCCCATATTCTGGCCACGGTTAAAAATTCAATGAAATTTTCATATATCGGTGCTATCCGAACTGTTTTTAATCCTGAAATTTTGAATCAGGTTCAAACAAATTTAAAAATAATAAATTTATATCAATTTAAAATCCAACATAATTTCCTCTGCAAAAAAAATAATTTTAAAATCTCGAAATCTTAAAAAATGATATTTGAAACTAATCGTCGGTTTGCTATTTTTTTAAAACTAGCACATATGCCCATGCGTTGCAACGGGAAAATTGATGTTTTGTGCAAGTATAATGTCCCACAGCACCGGATTCACTATGAAGAACATGCTGCAATGCAGCATCCTTCTACAAAATGAACATAAAAAATACGTTGCAATTTAGCCGTGTTCATATTTTCTTTGTCGGGCATAATCTCCCACTGATTTCATTTAAGTATAATCATTTTTAATGGCATTTAAGTATAATCCTTTCATTAAATACTTCCTTTTCTAATTTAGTAGCCCCAACACATTGAAGCCTACAGATCCTTCATTTTAATTATCCTACCTTTTTACCTCAAATCCTTCATGTAGAATTTATTAAGACCACAATTTTTCTTTTAGATATTCCACTGGTTTACCCATAATCCTTTTGTTAATTAGCCACACCCGTTTAAATATTCTATTTAATCCTGCAATCCTTCCTTTATTAGCTCATTGACTTAATTAGCTCGCCCTAAACATAATGACCGCCACTCGTATATTTAGAGCGAGTTGGGATTAGTAGATGTAAAAGGTGCATAGGTCGTTGGTTGTTACATTGAAGAGATAGACAGGAGGTCCTGTGTTCAATTCCCACAATGTTGATTTATTTTGATCCAATTATTTTGATGGTCTCTATGAAAGCCTGAGGGAGTCCTTGATTAGGGGGTCTCCGGACAGCCGAACTATATCCTTTGGCCGGAATATTGGATTATGAAGATACGAGATTGAAGACTTCGTCCTGTGTCCGGATGGGACTCTACATGGCATGGAAGGCAAGCTAGGAAATACGGATATGTATATCTCCACCTTTGTAACCGACCTTGTGTAACCCTAGCCCCCTCCGGTGTCTATATAAACCGAAGGGTTTTAGTCCATAGGCTAGCTTCTAGGGTTTAGCCTCTTTGATCTCGTGGTAGATCAACTCTTGTAATACTCATATCATCAAGAAAAATCAAGCAGGACGTAGGGTATTACCTCCATCAAGAGGGCCCGAACCTGGTTAAACACCGTGTCCCCTGCCTCCTGTTACCATCCGCCTTAGACGCACAGTTCAGGACCCCCTACCCGAGATGCGCCGGTTTTGACACCGACATTGGTGCTTTCATTAAGAGTTCCACTGTGTCGTCACCATAAGGCTTGATGGCTCCTTCGATCATCGCTAGCGATCTGGTCCAGGGTGAGGCTTTCCTCCCCGGCCAGATCTTCGTATTCGGCGGCTTCGCACTGTGGGCCAATTCGCTTGGCCATCTGGAGAAGATTGAGAGCTACGCCCCTGGCCATCAGGTCAGATTTGGAAACTTGAACTACACGGCCGACATCCATGGAGACTTGATCTTCGACGGATTCGAGCCCACGCCAGATGCGCCGCACGGTCGTGGCGAGCAAGATGTAACTCTGCCGTCAGACAATGTTCGGGAGATCGCATCCGCAGCTACTCCGGTCGTTAATTCGGAGCGAGTCGCGCCACCCGAGAGCGGAGGGATAGACCCCGCCATGGAGGCCGCACTCTCAGTGGCGATAGAGCCAGATACTGACTTCACCCCTTTCAAGAGCCGCGTCGCCGAACCACTGGATTTATCCCCGGCCACGGACTCCGAGCCGCCTACATCCGTGCCTGTCGAATCCGACTGGGCACCAATCCAGGAGTTCACCTCCGCGGATATCTTTCAACACTCACCTTTCGAAGATGTGCTAAATTCATTAAGGTCTCTCTCCATGTCAGGAGAACCTTTGCCGAACTATGTCCGGCTAGAATGGGATGCGGACGGCGAAGAAATTCGCTGCCCACCCACCACCCACTTAGTAGCCACTGTCGACAACTTAACCGACATGCTCGACTTCGACTCCGAAGACATCGACGGTATGGACGACGATGCAGGAGACGAACAGGAACCACCGCCCTCAGGGCGCTGGACCGCCACCTCATCATATGATATATACATGGTGGACACCCCCAAAGAAGGCAATGGCGACGAGACAGCGGAGGATGACCCCTCCAAGAAGCAACCCAAGCGCCGACGTCAGCGGCACCGCTCTAAGTCCCGCCACAGCAAGAGCAGTGATACTAGCACAGGAGATAATAACACTCCGAATAGCGCCGAAGACAACAACAATCCCCTCTAGCACTATGTAGAGCTGGAAGACAAACAAGCTAGTCCTCCAAAGCAGGCACCATATGGAGAACTGGAGGAGGACAATTACATGCCTCTCTCCGAAGACGAGGCGAGCCTCGGCGACAACGAGTTTATAGTGCCTAAGGACCCCGTCGAGCAAGAGCGCTTCAAGCGCCGGCTTATGGCCACGACAAATAGCCTGAAGAAAAAGTAGCAACAGCTTCAAGCTGATCAAGATTTGCTAGCAGACAGGTGGACCGAAGTCCTTGCGGCCGAGGAGCATGAACTCGAGCGCCCGTCCAAGAGTTACCCAAAACGCAGGTTGCTACCTCACCTCGAGGAGGAAGCATTGAAACCTCATTCACCAGTGTACGATGCGGCTAACCGGCCACTATCGGCCGAGCCAGAGAGGCGTTTCAGCCTAAAGTTCAGCCCGCACCCCGTCGCCACTCAATCAAAAATACTAAGGCCCGGGGTTACACAGAGGACCCGCGAGACATATTGGACAGTAAGGCAAAAATCGCAAGGTCAATATACGGGACACGGGCACGCGCGCCAACACGGGACGATGATCGTCGCGTCGGATACACAAAGAGTAAATCGGGTCGGGCCGAATACAGCTGACAAGACTCATACGAACTGCGTCGGGATATAGCCCGGCATAGAGGCGCCGCACACCCCCTATGCTTCATTGATGAAGTTATGAATCATGAATTCCTGGAGGGTTTCAAACCCGTAAATATCGAATCATACGATGGCACAACAGATCCCGCTGTATGGATTGAGGACTTTCTCCTTCACATCCACATGGCTCATGGTGATGATCTACATGCCATCAAGTACCTCCCACTAAAACTCAAAGGACCAGCTCGGCATTGGCTGAACAGCTTGCCAGCAGATTCAGCCGGCAGTTGGGAGGATCTGGAAGATGCATTCCTTGACAACTTCCAGGGCACTTATGTGCGGCCACCGGATGCTGATGACTTGAGCCACATAACCCAGTAGCCAGGGGAATCGGCCAGACAGTTCTGGACACGGTTCCCGACTAAGAAAAACCAAATTGTAGACTGTCCGGATGCAGAGGCCCTAGCGGCATTCAAACATAACATCCACGACGAGTGGCTCGCCCGCCACCTCGGCCAGGAGAAGCCGAAGTCCATGACAGCCGTCACAACACTCATGACCCACTTTTGCACGGGTGAGGATAGCTGGCTGGCTCGCAGCAACAACACATCGAGGATTCCGGATACCTCGGATACCAAAGATGTTAACGGTAGGCAGCATCGTAATAGACCAAAGCGCCGCAATAACGGCGATAACACCAAAGATACGGCAGTCAATGCCGGATTCAGAGGATCTAGATCCGGTTAGCGGAAAAATCCATTTAAAAGAAATACTCCGGCTCCGTCCAGTCTGGATCGCATACTGGATCGCTTGTGTCAAATCCACGGCACCCCCGACATGCCAGCCAATCACACCAACAAAGAATGCTGGGTGTTCAAGCAGGCCAGCAAGATAAATGCCGAGAACAAGGACAAGGGGCTGCATAGCGATGACGAGGAGGAGCCCCGGCCACCGAACACAGGAGGACAGAAGGGGTTGCCCCCACAAATGAAGACGGTGAACATGATATACGCAACCCACATTCCCAAGAGGGAGCTGAAGCATGCACTAAGGGACGTCTATGCGATGGAACCCGTCGCCCCAAAGATCAACCCATGGTCTACTTGCCCGATCACCTTCGATCGAAGGGACCACCCCACTAGCATCTGTCATGGCGGATCCGCCGCACCGGTCCTATACCCCATCATTGACGGATTTCACCTCACTCGAGTCCTTATGGACGGAGGCAGCAGCCTGAACCTACTTTATCAGGATACAGTGTGAAAAATGGGTATCGATCCCTCAAGGATCAAACCCAGCAAAACCACCTTTAAAGGTGTCATCCCAGGTGTAGAGGCCCATTGCACAGGCTCAATCACACTGGAAGTGGTCTTCGAATCACCGGACAACTTCCGAAGCGAAGAGTTAATCTTCGACATCGTCCCGTTTCGTAGTGGCTATCATGCACTGCTCGGACGAACAACATTTGCAAAATTCAATGCAGTGCCGCATTACGCATTCCTCAAGCTCAAGATGCCAGGACCTCGCGGGGTCATAACAGTAAATGGAAACACAAAACGCTCGCTCCGTATGAAAGAGCACACTGCGGCCCTTGCAGCAGAAGCACAAAGTAGCCTGTTTAGGCAGACCACTCATTCGGCGTCACAGCCCCCGGACACCTTCAAGCGAGTCCAGAACAAGCTGCAACAGGATCGCCTGGCACGATCAAAGCTCGCCTAGCAATTCGGCCCCCGTCCCAGTCCCAGTGAAGCGACGAAATCTGTGCCACGCGTACATAACTACGCATTGAAAATACCATGGACATAGGCGGGGCACGATCAGGACACGCCCCGCATTGTGGCTTAACCACACTAGGGGCTGTATACCTTTGACATTCCTTTTCTCTTTCAGGCCCTAACTCTCTGGAAGTCCTTTCCGGCAGTACGATTGCTGGACACATTCCGGAAGCAACAACCAAGGCGGCAAGAAGCTAAGATGAACACAGGAACCGCCAGGTGGTCTCTAGTAATAATTGATATACCCGCTTTTCACTATTTATGCGTAGCTTGCCCTGGGATAGGACATTTCGAATTGTTCTACTTTATGCTTATTGCACTACTGGTACCAAGTACGCTTCGACGTATCATTTAAATAACAATGCATATCATTAATCTGTCATTGCATTATTTAAGTTTTTCTCTTTCTCTTATATGTCCATTTACGACAATCCGCACCCGCACGTGCGGGTACGGTCAGTTCACCATGGGTCCTCGTTTACCCTATAATACGGCGCAAGAAGTCCGAACACTTTCGATAGTGCGGCACCCCGAACTTATAGCATTATATGCATCAGCTCCGAATCATGTCTATGGTCCAATGTTGGGTTGCCCGACTCCCATGCTTTTGTACCTTATGTTCCGCTATATCGGCTAAGGTAGCGGTGCGAGAACTACTGCGATTGTGTCCCGGTTCTTCCGGATGAGCACCTCAGTAGAGAAAGCCAAAAACTCACTGTCATGATAAGGCGAGAGATTGGTCGCTGTTCGAGAGGTCTCATGTCCTTAAAGACTTTTTCCGCTTCGGGTGAGGAGTCGGCCTTGTCCGGCTTAGGCGTGTATAGAGCCCCAAATTCGACCTTCCGAATACTAGGGGCTTCGCCAAAAATTTAAAATCATAGACTTCTATGGCTAAGTGAGACTAATAAAACATTATAGTCCGATTGCCTGGTTCGTTGCGCTGAACACCTCCTTGAAGGACACAAAATTGGGGTAAAGAGTGTTCAGGTTTATCCCGAACACCCTAGTACTAGCTACATGGGGATAGAAGCCGACGACTGGCCAACTCTTAGATTTTATAAACGGTCGCACAAAAGGTAATATTTTAAATTAAGAAAGCGTCGCATGGCACAAACGAACTTGTTTCATATTACAGGATCACATGCGCATGTTCATTCGAAAATTACATCCTTGGCACACTCATCTGCCACTAAGCGGGAACCCTTCAGGACACTCTCATAGTAATTCTCGGGGCAGCGATGCTCCTTGCCCTCCGGCGGCCCCACCTTCACCAGCTTCACGGCGTCCAGCTTCGCCCAGTGCACCTTCGCCCGGGCAAAAGCCCTGCGTGCACCCTCGATGCAGACAGACCGCTTGATGACTTCAGGCCGTGGGCAGGCTTCCACAAGCCGCCTCACCAGACCGAAGTAGCTGCCGGATAGGGGCTCGCCAGGCCACATCCGTACTATAAGGCCCCTCATGGCCTATTCGGCCACCTTGTGAAGTTCGACCAACTTCTTCAGCTGGTCGCTCAAGGGCACGGGGTGTTTGGTTCCAGTATACTGAGACCAGAACAACTTCTCCTTTGAGCTCCCCTCCTCAGCCCGGTAAAACTTTGTGGCATCCAGTACACTACGGGGAAGATCTATAAACGCTCCTGGAGAGCTTCGAACTCGGGTAAGAAAAAGGAAAGTCTCCTTCACGTGCTTGCTTTGCATAATGAATGCCTTACCCGCTGCTATCTTCTTCACCGCGTCAATCTCCTGGAGGGCCTTGTGGGCTTTGGCCTTTGCACTCCAGACGCTTTCAAGCGCCTGCACGAGCTCGGACTCTCGCGTCTTGGAGTCAAGCTCCAAGGACTCGTGCTTTTTGGCGAGATCCTTGAGCTCTTGCTGCACCTCGGCTACTCGGGCTTCTTGTTTTCCCTGTTCAATGTGTTCTTTGGCCACTTTGTCTTCGGCCTCGGACAACGCCTTCCTCAGGGTCACCACCTCGGTCGTGGCCCCTGACAAATCCATGATGATCCTATTACTTTACACCCGAACTTCTTTTTAACTATATAGACAGGGGTATTTCTTACCTTTGCTCTCTTCGAGCTGCCTCTTGGTAAGGCCGAGCTCGTCCTCAGACCACTTTAGGTCCCGCTTCAGCGCAGAGACCTCCGCAATACGTGCGGCAGCGGCCACAAGTGAAGCTTGTACATACACATAGACATACTCTAATTAGACTCCTGAGTTATCATTTGATCCTCTATTCGGCTTTTCCTCGCGAATGCCGAACAGAGCATCAGGGGCTACTATCTATGTGGTAATATTTTCTTATATTTTGATTGCTTACCTCAAAGCCTGTTTGGAGGCTGGCGCAAGCTTCGGTCAGTCCATTTTTGGCAGACTGAACCTTCTCGACCACCGCACTCATAATAGTGCGGTGCTCTTCATCGATGGAAGCGCTGCGAAGCACTTCCAGCAAGTTGTCTGGTGCCTCTGGTTGGACAGAGGACACCGACACGGATGGTTGGCCCCCCTTAATGGGAGACCGCCTGCCGGAGTCCGGAACCATCGAAGGTTCCGGCGCAGTGTCCGGCTGGGGGGCGAACTCGGAGCCCGTAGGGACCTCGCTCCCTTGGTACCCAGGGTCCGAGAAGTCGCCTCGACGCGCCCCCAGAACCACCACCCCTTGGCTCGGTGCCTTTTGAGACAACACCTCGGCGTTGTCCGTAGGGCAAGGGGTGGTAGCGGTCGGGAGAGAACCGTTGTTCATACCCGACGAGTCTAGAGAGGCGCTCGACGAGGGTACGTCGAGATGAGCTCGGGACGGACTGCATAATCATGTTCGGCATGAGGAGAGGCAGTGTAATAAAACATACCACGAAGTGCTATGGTGCCCGGACACTTACGGTTTCGCCAGGGGCTTGACCCTGGGCAGCCACTCGTCACCGCAGTCAGCGACCGTCGTGGCGCAGTCCGGAGGGAGGGTCCTTCCCTTCTTGGAACCTTTGGCCTCCCCGGTTGGGACGACCGTCCTTTTCTTGTCTCCCCCGGCTGGGCGGGGGGGGGAGAACTTTCCTCTTCCTCCTCCTCGTCTTCATGGGAGGAGTGCGCGTCGGAGTCATCGGACGATGAGTCTGATACAACCTTGCGCCGGAGACCTTTTCGGGTCCCCGTGGTTTTCTTCTTGGTCTTCTTCACCGGCACATTGTAAGGTGCCGGAGTCAGCATCTCCGTTACGAGAGCGCCTGCAGGATCTTCGGGCAGGGGGCTAGGCAATCAAGCTGCTCGCTGTCTCTATCCAGTCCTGTTAATGGCATAGAAGCTTAGATCCTGCATATAACTAAACCGAGGCAAATAAATACCCTGAGATATATAAAAACTTACCGGATTGGCGCGGCGTTTTGCGCTGAGTCCGCGGTCCTCGGTGAGGGACGGAGGAATCTCGGCGCCCTTGAACAGCACCCTCTAGACGTCCTTGTGCGTCGTGTCATAGAGCTCCCGCAGCGTCTGGTGCTTGGCCGAGTCAAACTCCCACAAATCGAATGCCCGTCGTTGACACGGGAGGATCCGGCGAAAGAGCATGACCTGGACCACGTTGACGAGCTTGATTTTCTTGCTCGTCATGTTCCGGATACAGGTCTGGAGTTCAGTCAACTCTACCGAAGAACCTAGGACAGGCCCTTCTCTTTCTAGGAGGTGAGCCGCGTGGGGATTCCGGATCGAAATTTGGGGGCCGCCGCCCAGTTGGAGTCGCGCGGCTCGGTGATGTAGAACCACCCTGATTGCCACCCCTTTATGGTATCCACATTGGTGCCCTTGAGCCAGGTTACATTAGGCATCTTGCCCACCATGGCGCCTTCGCACTCTGCTTGCTGGCCACCCACCACCTTCGGTTTAACATTGAAGGTTTTCATCCGAAGTGGGGCTTGATGCGGAGGAAGGCCTCGCACACGACGATAAACGCCGAGATGTTAATGATGAAATTGGGGGCCGGATCATGAAAATCCAGCCCATAGTAGAACATGAACCCGCGGAGAAACGGGTGGAGGGGAAATCCCAGTCCACGGACAAAATGGGTAAGAAAAACTAACCTCTCATGGGGTTCGAGCGTTGGGACGAGCTGCCCCCATTTGGCAGCCGGTGCGCGATATCCGCGGCTAGGTATCTGGCTTCCTGTAACTTTTTGATGTTTTGTCTTCATTTTCGGCGTTTATCTTGCCTGCCTGCTTGAACACCCAACAATCCCTGTTGGTGTGATTGGCTGGCTTTTCGGGGTTGCCATGTATCTGGCACGAGCGGTAGAGTATTCGGTCCAAACTGGACGGGCCCCTAGAATTCCTTTTGAATGGCTTTTTCCGCTGACCGGATTTAGAGCCTTTTAATCCGGCATTAACTGTCGTATCCTCAGCATTGTTGCCGCTAATGCGGCGCTTCTGCCTGTTGCGACGCGACCTGCCACTACTGTCCCTGGTGTCCGTAGAATTGATAAACAGCCGCACAGAAGGTAATATTTTAAATTCCAATAGCATTGCTTAGCGCATATAAACAAGTTTTCAGCGCACAGGACAAAACGAGTAAGTTTCATTCGAAAATTACATCCCTAGAACATTCATGCGCCACAAGGCGGGCACCCTTCAGAACATCCTTATAGTAATTCTCGGGCTTGCGATGCTCTTTCCCCGGCGGTGGCCCGTCCTTTACCAGCTTCTCAGCATCCAGCTTGCCCCAGTGCACCTTAGCACGGGCAAGGGCCCTACGGGCACCTTCAATGCACACGGAGCGCTTGATGACTTCAAGCCTTGGACAGGCCTCCACCAACCGCCGCACCAGCCCAAAATAGCTCCCAGGCAGGGCCCCTGCAGGCCACAGCCGAACAATGAGGCCCTTCATGGCCTGTTCGGCCGCCTTGTGGAGCTCGACCAGTTGCTTCAGCTGGTCGCTCAGGGGCACGGGGTGTCCGGCCTCAGCGTACTGAGACCAGAACACCTTCTCCGTCGAGCTGCCCTCCTCGGCTCAATAAAATGCAGCGGCATTGGATACACTCCGGGGAAGATCTGCGAATGCTCCTGGAGAGCTCCGGATTCGGGTAAGTAACAAGTAACTCACGTTTATGTGTTTGCTTTGCATAAAGAATACCTTACCCGCCGCTATCTTCTTCACCTCATCCAACTCCTGGAGGGTCTTCTGGGATTCGGCCTTGGCATTTTCAATAGCCACCGCGAGCTCGGACGCTCGCGTCTTTGAGTCAAGCTCCAAACTCTCATGCTTTTCCATGAGAGCCTGGAGCTCTTGCCGCACCTTGCCAACTTCGGCCTCATACTTCTCCCGCTCGGTGCGCTCCGAGGCTGCCCTCTTCTCGGCCTCGTCCAGCGCTTGCTTAAGGGTCGCCACCTTAGACGTGGCCCCTACAATAGCCACGACAATCCTGTCATTCTTTGCAATTGCATCTTTTTATATATATTTTTAACAAGGTATTTCTTACCTTCATTGTCCTCGAGCTGCTTCTTGGTACGTTCGAGCTCTTGCTCGGATCGCTCGAGGTTCTGCTTTAGCATGTCCACTTCCGCAGTCAGTGCGCCGGATGCAAGCAGAGAAGCCTGCATACGCATGTTGGCTCCTTTTGTTAGACTCCTGCGAATTTTATTTGATCCTCTCTTCGGCTTTTCTTCCTGAATGCCAAACAGAGCATCAGGGGCTACTGTCTATGCGGTACTATTATTTACACATTCTTTACTTACCTCAAAGCCCGTCCAAAGGCTAGTACAAGCTTCAGTCAGTCCGCTCTTGGCGGACTGAACCTTTTGGACCACCGCACTTATAATGGCGTGGTGCTCCTCGTCGATGGAGGCGCCTTGGAGCACCTCCAACATATTGTCCGGCGCCTCCGGTTGGACGGGGGCCACCGGCATGGCGGACTTGCTCCTCCTGGAAGGAGGTCCCCCACCGGACTCTGGAACCTTTGAAGGTTCCCGGAGCGGTGTCCGGCCTAGAGCCGGACTTGGAACCCTGAGGGGTTTCATCCCCTCTACTCCTGGAGTCCGGGAGGTCGCCTTGCGGCGCCTCCAGGACCACCTCCTCCCGGCTTGGAACCTGTTGAGACAACACTTCGGTGTCGTCCGTAGGGCGGGGGGAGGAAGCCGTCGGAAGTGAGTTCACATCCGACGAGTCCAGTGAGCCGCTCGACGACGCGTCGAGCCAGTCTTTGGTTGGGCTGCATAAACATATTTGACGTAAGGGAAAGCTGTGCAATAAACGAATACTATGAATTGCTCTAGTATCCGGATACTTACGATTTTGCCAGGGGCTTGGCCCTAGGCACCCACTCCTCTCCGCCGCCGTCGGCGTCGGTGGAGCAGTCTGGAGGAAGGGTTTTCCCCTTCTTGGACCCTTCGGCCTCCCTAGTTGGGGCGGCCTTCCTTTTCTTCCCTTCCCCCGCTGGAGGGGGAGGGGTCACTTCTTCCTCCTCCTCGTCTTCACGGGAGGAGTGCGTCTTGGATTCGTCGGATGATGAATCCAACACCTCCGGGCGTCGGGCACTCTTTCGAGTCCCCGTGGTCTTCTTATTGACCTTCTTCTCCGGCACCACATAGGGTGCCGGAACCAGCAGCTTCGCCAAGCGAGCATCCGCTGGGCCTTCGGGCAAAGGAGCTGGACAGTTGATCTGTCTGGATGTCACCTGCCAATCCTGTCAAAGGTAAGGGAGTTTAGATCCCGCATGGAGTCAAACTATGAAAAACTGATACCCTGTAAAAGGAAAAAATAGCTTATCGCGAGAGCGTGACGCTGCCCACTGAATCCGCGATCCTCAGTAGCGGAGCCTCGGCACCCTTGAAAAGCATCTTCCAGGCATCTTCGTACGTCGTGTCGAAGAGCCTGCTCAGAGTCTGGTGTCGCGCCGGGTCGAACTCCCACAGGTTAAAAGCCCGTTGTTGGCACGGGAGGATCAAGCGGATGAGCATAACCTGGACTACGTTGACAAGTTTGAGCTTCTTGTCCACCAGGGTTTTGATGCATGTTTGGAGTCCAGTCAGCTCTCCTTTTTTACCCCACGATAGGCCCGTCTCTTTCCAGGACGTGAGCTGCGTTGGGGGTCTGGACCGGAACTCAGGGGGCGCGACCCATTCGGTGTTGCGCGGCTCGGTGATGTAAAACCACCCCGATTGCCACCCCTTCAGGGTCTCCACAAAGGAGCCCTCGAGCCAGAGGACGTTGTCCATCTTGCCCACCATGGCGCCTCCGCACTCCGCCTGGCTGTCGCACACCACCTTCTGCTTGACGTTGAAAATCTTGAGCCAGAGCCCGAAATGGGGGCGGATGCGGAGGAAGGCCTCGCACACGACGATAAACGCTGAGATGTTGCGGACGAAGTTCGGGGCCAGATCATGGAAATCCAGGCCGTAGTAGAACAGGAGCCCCCGGACAAATGGGTGGAGAGGGAAGCCCAATCCGCGAAGGAAATGGGGGAGGAACACCACCCTCTCATGGGGCCTAGGGGTGGGGATGAGCTGCCCCTTTTCGGTGAGCCGGTACGCGATGTCGTTAGACAGGTATCCAGCCTTCCTCAGCTTTTTGATATGTCCCTCCGTGACGGAGGAGACCATCCACTTGCCTCCCGCTCCGGACATGGCTGGAGAAGGTTGAGGTTGGGAGTGCGGACTTGGGTGCTGGAGCTCGAGTGCGCAAGAATGGATAGGCAAAGGAGTAAGAAGGCGTATGCCTTATGGTTGTCGCTTTATTCTATGAAATGCAATTGCTATGTAATTGCTTTACTTTATCACTCTACGTTAGCGATAGTTGTAGAAGCAATAGTTGGCGAGATGACAACGATGCTACGATGGAGATCAAGGTGTCAAGTCATTGAGGATGGAGATCATGACGGTGCTTTGGATATGGAGATCAAGGGCACAAGATGATGATGGCCATATCATGTCACATATTTTGATTGCATGTGATGTTTATCTTTTATGCATCTTATTTTGCTCTAGAGCACACGATTACATCAAAATACCAAAATTGATGGAAAGCCAACAATTTCGGTTTCTAGCAAATGTGCACTCTGGCTCTTCACCAAATTGAAATTGGTTTGGACAATCTTCCCACCCACAGTGTTTATTCTGATGCCATCTGAGCTGAAATTATACGTGATACTGACTTAAAATGCCTTTAGTTGCAGTTTTCCTGATTTCACCCTTAAGACAAGTATTTCACCTATCTAAGTTGCATATCCTCTTAATTTATAATAATGGATGAATGCCTAATGTAGGATAAATAGTCCAATAGGGGTGCTGTGCAGTCTGCATGATGCATTCAAGATTTTGGTTGGATTAATTAGTACAAAAACCGACCCTTTTGCAGTAAATTTTCATCGGTCAGAGGTTTGCAGCTTATAACAGACTAAAGCTGGCTGCGTAAAATTTGAACAGATGTTCAAAGACTGTTACTCTGCCTTTTATGTTAGCCTGACCTGTTGACTAGTGAATTGGGTGCCCATTGTGTAAATGGCTTTATCATTGCATGGCATATACAACTCACCTCTGTGAAGATTTGGTCATTCTAGGTAAGCTACTTAAATGATGCTCCAATGCTACAAGCCTACGTTCTCCTTGATGCCTTAGCAAGCCTTGTATTATTCTCCATTTTACAACTTTTAATAGTAACATTGATCATTGATGTATCAACACCTCATTTTGGTGCCTTGATAATAATTTGCTCAATTTTCGCAGGTATGATTATTCTGGTTATGGACGGTCATCAGGCAAGGTTAATAATACTTTCTGCTCTTTCTTGAAACTAATGCTCTATCATGTCGCTAGAGGAGCAATACCTGCTTATACTAGAGTAGTTAAAAAAGGTTTTAGGCAGGTGGAAATCATTTAATAGCTTAATATTCTTGTCATGGGAGAGGCCACAAGTCTGATTCCCATGTGAGTGCTTCTGTTAAGGGATCCTTTTTTGCATTTGGCTAATTCCATTTGTTTTTATGGAAGATTGTTCCATCCCATGTGTTTATCTCATGGTTAGAAAAATAAACTCTGTTGAGACAATCTTTCTGCGCCTTCCATTTTCAGGCAAGCGAAGCTAATACATTTGCTGACATAGAGTCTGCATATAAATGCCTTGTGGAGGTTTATGGGACTAGGGAAGAAGACATTGTTCTTTATGGTCAATCTGTCGGTAGTGGCCCCACTGTTGATTTAGCTGCTCACTTGCATCACATAAGAGCAGTTGTTCTGCATAGTCCCATACTTTCTGGCCTACGTGTCATGTATTCTGTGAAGAAAACATACTGGTTTGACATATATAAGGTTTGCTTCACTAGCTGAACTATCAAGAGAAATACTGAACGACCTCACATGCTTTGTCTACACTAACAGACATTTGCTTTGTTACAGAACATCGAGAAAATTCCCCTTGTTAAATGCCCTGTTCTGGTGATTCATGTAAGTTTGGAATTAAATACATCCACACATTGTAGTGATATCTGATATGCTCCTTGTGTAATCCGTGCATAGCTTCAGATAAACCTGGTGGCCTGTTTCCCTTTCTTCTCAGGGTACAAGTGACGATGTTGTTGATTTTTCCCATGGAAAGCGGATATGGGAGCTGGGCCAACAGAAGTATGAGCCTCTGTGGATCGAGGGAGGCGACCACTGTAACTTGGAGACCTTCCCAGTGTACATAAGGCATCTGAAGAAGTTTCTGTCAGCTGTAGAGAAGTTGCCTGCTGGAAAAGAAGCAGCACCTGAGAGTGAGAAGTTGCTAGCTGGAAATGAAAAACCTTCAGATAGCGCCGCTCTTTCTGAGGCGCATTTGATGACCTCGCAGAGGTTAGAGCCATCGAGGAAGAGCTCAAGGCATGAGCAGCCTCCTAGGCTGAGCACTGAATGTGTAGATAAACACCGTCGAAGTACAGACGTCAGGGAAAAGGCAAGGTCCATCACACATGAGAGATCAAGGAGAAGTGTCGATACATTTGACAGGACAAGAGATGAAAATGAACGGACAGACAAACCAAGGAAAAGCATTGACAGGTTGGTCCTCCCTCAGCCTCCTCTTGCACCATCATGCAGAGTACTGGATCAGCATAGACTATGTAACAATCATTTTTTGAGGGCAAAACAAATTTTGTATGATTCACATTTTTTTGCATTGGCCTTTGGGAATCTTTGGCAGGCTTGGCGAGATGATTAGATCAATGGGCCTCTGCAATGTTGATTGCTTCAAAGAGCCTTCTCGAAAAACCGAGGCTTGCTGAGTCAGTGAGTGGTTTTTCATATGTAGTTATAGAATCGTTTTGTTTCTCTTTGCAGCGGCAGAGTCAACAATGGTTTGTGTGCTCTTGCTGATGAAAATTGTAAAATTGTTCACGAACAGCAAAGATAAATATAGTGCAACTACTTGAATTGAGCTTTATTCTATCTTGTAAATACTACTCCCTCCGTTCCTAAATACTTGTCTTTCTAGTCATTTCAACAAGTGACTACATACGAAGCAAAATGAGTGAGTCTACACTCTAAAATATGTCTACATACATCTGTATGTAGTAGTCATTTGAAATGTCTAGAAGGACAAATATTTAGGAACGAAGGGAGTACATATGTGTTGCTTGAAACGAAGTATACCACTTTTTCCTGCTACTTTCCCGTCGTCCTGCAAATACCAGGTTGAGCGTAGTAGGTGCCACTAGGACGCAGAAATGCGTTAAGGACAAATCTCCACCATCCAATCAAAGTCTAAGGGCCCAAATCAACTGCTACAATTCTTCTGTGTATTAGTGCAGATCAGCATTATCCCTCTTGGGCGGAGTATACAGATTGGGCAATCCTATGCTTTGCAAATGCCAACATATCTGCCGAGCAGTAGTCATCTGTTAATTTTTTTATTTTTTTTCATCTTTTTATCATTTACCTACTCGAATACGAGCGGGACTCTAAGGGAAAGGCCACAGAAGAAGGAGGGGGCTCTCTCCCCCTCTCCCGGGGGCGCCAAAGTGCCACCGAGGCAACCATTGTGACGGTGATCTACATCAACAACTTCGCCGCCGTCATCACCAACTCTCTCCCCCTCTATGCAGCGGTGTAACACCTCTTCTCCCTGTTGTAATCTTTACTTAAACATGGCGCTTAACGCTATATATTATTTTCCAATGATGTATGGCTATCCTATGATGTTTGAGTAGATTCGTTTTGTCCTATGAGTTGATTGATGATCGTGATTGGTTTGAGTTATGTGTTTTATTTTGGTGTTGTACTATGGTGCTCTCTGTTTTATTTTAGGGTTGTTGCATATGGGAGTAAAGAGGACTTGTTACTTAATGCTATGGTTGGGTTTCACTTTAATGATCTTTAGTAGTTGCGGATGCTTGCTAGAGTTCCAATCATAAGTGCATATGATTCAAGTACGGAAAGTATGTTAGCTCAGGTCTCCCTCATAAAATTGCGATAATGATTACCGGTTCAGTTATCTATTGCCTATGGACAAATCCTTCTCTTGTGTTACAAAAATCTTTCTACTAAACAACTAAATTTTATTATCTTGCAAATTACTCATAGTTTTATTCTCGCTAAGTACATCTAGTTTTATCTTTGCAAACTTATCCTTTCACCACTAGTAGAAAAAGGGTCAAATGTGATAGTGCCGGTTTGAATTTGAGCCGGCACTAATGTGTCCATTAGTGCCGGTTCCAACGGCTAGCCGGGCCGCTCTCATTAGTACCGATTCGTGGCAAACCTTTAGCACCGGTTCGTGGCACAAACCAGTACTTAAGAGAGTGGTGGCAGGATGTTGTCAGTCAGGGGCCCCTCCAGCACCTTTAGTACCAGTTCATGTCACAAATCGGTACTAAAGGTCGTCCTACATAAACCCTTCGTCCACCCGAGCTCGCTCTGTTCTTCCCCTTTTCCCTCTCCTCTCTGTTCTTCCCCTCTTCCTCTCGAGCTCATCACACATTTTGCTCAAAATTTGTCAAGATTTGAAGGCCCCCATCCATTCAAATGATCACAAAGGTTAGCAACTTTGTCCTTTCATCTCTCATTGCTAGATTAGCTCTTCCAATGCTTTATATAGTGATTAATTTGTGAGTTTAGTAATTTTGGAGGAATTATATGTGCTAGTATTTGATTTATATGCAATTTGAGGTCAAAAATAACACTTAGTTTCCATATGTAGGTGTGGTTTACTTAGTGCCTTCTAAATCTCCGTCGTAACCACCGTCGATCGCCCGCACCATCCCGTCGTCGGCACCACCTTGTGGTGAGCCTCTTGTTCATGAATGTTTTATATAAAAAATTGATGTTTGTGTGATTTGGATATATAGTTACTCATATAATTATCTTACCCGTACGTTGTTTGTTATACATAGTGCCATCATTTTGATATCCGTCCTCGTCGGCCCTCATCCTTGTTATGATTCGGATGTGGTATATCCTCTTTTAAAACTATTTGTTGCATTTCGTGTTTATGACAAATTATGCCCATCAAGTTGACATAGATATTTTTATGTAGGAGGTATATGAACCGGAAATTCCAACCGACCATATTGTCGAGAGGTTAAATTTAGTTGAAAGAGAAAACGATTATTTGAAAGAAAAATTAAAAAGAATTGAGGGGGAGAAGATGGAATTGGAGTTGCATGTTGCCGATGTCGTCGATGATCACAAGATCAAGATGGAGAAAATGCGCTTGAAGATTAGAAAGATTAGAAAATATGCCATTGATAGTGAGGCTTGGTATCATTATGCTGTTGGATCAATTGTTACCTTAGTTGCGATCTTGATCGCATTTGTTGTTGCATTTAAATGCTTTAGCTAGAGAGTTATTTGTTTGTTGCATTTAAGTGTTGTATGAACTTTATATATGTATGAACTTGTATTAATTTGGTCTTTTTGGTGTTGTGTAATGAAGATGAGCCGACAATGGATGTATGATGACCGATGCTCTCCCGAGTTCATTAATGGCGTGCATACTTTTCTGCTTGCGGCTGAGGCAAACAAGCGGGCAGATGGTTTTATGCCTTGTCCATGTGCTGGCTGTAAGAATGATCACAATTACTCTAAGTCAAGAACCATTCACGTCCACCTGTTTGAGTCCGGTTTCATGCCCCACTATAATGTTTGGACCAAGCACGGAGAAAGAGGGGTTATGATGGAAGACAATGAAGAAGAAGAGGATGACGACAACTATCTTGGCCAGGGGTTCCCTGAATATGATGATACAACAATGGGGGAAGAAGCTGAGCCGGCAGTGCGGGAAGAAGCTAAAGAAGAGGCATCAGATGAGCCCGCTGATGATCTAGGTCGGGCCATTGCCGATGCAAAGAGAAACCGCGCAAGTGATTTGGAGAAGAAAAAGTTGCAGCGCATGTTAGAGGATCACAAAAATTGTTGTACCCGAATTGCGAAGCTGACAAGAAAAAGTTGGGCACCACAGTGGAATTGCTGCAATGGAAGGCAGAGAATGATGTATATGACAAGGGATTTGGAAAGTTGCTGGTAATGATAAAGAATATGCTTCCAAAGGACAAGGAATTGCCCGAGAGTATGTACGAAGCAAAGAAGGATGTCTGCCCTCTAGGGTTAGAGGTGCAGAAGATACATGCATGCCCTAATGACTGCATCCTCTACCACGGTGAGTACGAGGATTTGAACACTTGCCCGGTATGCGGTGCATTACGCTATAAGATCAGCCGCGATGACCCTGGTGATGTCGAAGGCGAGCGCCCCAGGAAGAAGATTCCTGTCAAGGTGATGTGGTATGTCCCTATAATACCACGGTTCAAACATTTGTTCCAAAACAAAGAGCATGCCAAGGCGATGCGATGGCACAGAGAAGACCATAAGAAAGACGGAAAGTTGAGAGTACCTGCTAACAGGTCGCAGTGGAGAAAAATCGAGAGAAAGTACAGGAAGGAGTTTGCAGGTGACGCAAGGAACGTATAGTTTGGTCTAAACGCAGATGGCATTAATCCTTTTGGGGAGCAGAGCAGCAACCATAGCACCTGGCCCGTGACTCTATATCTGTATAACCTTCCTCCTTGGTTGTGCATGAAGCGGAAGTTCATTATGATGCCAGTGATCATCCAAGGCCCTAAGCAACCCGGCAACGACATTGATGTGTACCTAAGGCCATTAGTTGAAGAACTCTTACAGCTGTGGAATGGAACAGGTGTACGTGCGTGGGATGAGCACGACAGGAAGAATTTGATCTAAAGGCGTTGCTGTTTGTGACCATCAATGATTGGCCTGCTCTCAGTAACCTTTCAGGACAGACAAACAAGGGATACCGCGCATGCACGCACTGTTTGGATGATACCGACAGTATATATTTGGATAATTGTAGGAAGAATGTGTACCTAGGACATCGTCGATTTCTTCTGAGCAGGCATCCTGTAAGAAAGAAAGGCAAGCATTTCAAAGGTGAGGCGGATCACCGGACGAAGCCTCGCCACCGTACTGGTGCTGATGTACATGATATGGTCAAGGATTTGAAGGTAGTCTTTGGAAAGGGTCCTGGCGGACAACCTGTTACGAATGACACCGACGGACGCTCACCCATGTGGAAGAAGAAATCTATATTTTGGGACCTTTCCTATTGGAAAGACCTAGAGGTCCGCTCCGCAATAGATGTGATGCACGTGACGAAGAATCTTTGCGTGACCCTGCTTGGCTTCTTGGGCGTGTATGGGAAGACAAAAGATACACCTAAGGCACGGAAGGACCAGCAACATATGCAAGGAAAAGACGACATACGTCAGGGTCATGCCAGCTACGCTCTTACCAAAGAAGAGAAGGAAATCTTCTTTGAATGCCTACTCAGTATTAAGGTACCGTCTGGCTTCTCGTTGAATATAAAGGGAATAATAAATATGGCAGAGAAAAAGTTCCAGAACCTAAAGTCTCATGACTGCCACGTGATTATGACACAACTACTTCCGGTTGCATTGAGGGGGCTTCTACCGGAAAACGTTCGATTAGCCATTGTGAAGCTATGTGCATTCCTCAATGCAATCTCTTAGAAAGTAATCGATCCAGAAATCATACCAAGGTTAGAGAATGATTTGGTGCAATGTCTTGTCAGTTTCGAGTTGGTGTTCCCACCATCCTTCTTCAACATCATGACGCACGTCCTAGTTCACCTACGCGAAGAGATTAACGTTTTGGGTCCTGTATTTCTACACAATATGTTCCCCTTTGAGAGGTTCATGGGAATCTTAAATAAATATGTTCATAACCGTGCTAGGCCATAAGGAAGCATCTCCAAGGGCCATGAAAATGAGGAGGTCACTGAGTTTTGTATTGACTTTATTACTGACCTTAAGCCGATTGGTGTTCCTGAATCACGGCATAAGGGCAGACTGGATGGAAAAGGTACGCTAGGAGGGGATCAAATAATATGTATGGACGGACATTCTCTCACTGAAGCGCACTACACAGTTCTACAGAATTCCGCCTTGGTGGCTCCGTATATGGACGAACACACGAATTTTCTACGCTCCAAACACCCGGAGCGGTCTGATGACTGGATTACACGTGAACAAATGAGGACTTTCGCCGGCTGGTTGCAGACACGTACCATGCATGACGCCTCTATTGAAGATGACATGTACTCGCTGTCCCAGTTACCATCTTCGAATATAATGACTTTCAAAGGGTATAAGATAAATGAGAATACATTTTACACGATCGCCCAAGATAAGAAGAGCACCAACCAAAACAGTGGTGTCAGCTTTGATGCAGCAACCAAGACGGGAACGGAAACATATTATGGTTACATAGAGGACATATGGGAACTTGACTATGGACATGGTTTGAAGGTCCCTTTGTTTCGGTGCAAATGGGTCAATATGACACGAGGTGGGGTAACGGAAGACCCGCAGTACGGAATGACAACAGTGGATCTCAACAATCTTGCGTATGCAGACGAATCATTCGTCCTAGCCAATGATGTGGCACATGTTTTCTATGTGAAGGACATGTTTACCAAGCCAAGAAAAAGAAAAGATAAGGAAGCGAATGCATCATACGATGAGCCAAAGCGCCACATAGTTCTTTTTGGGAAGAGAAACATCGTGGGAGTGGATGACAAGACAGACATGTCAGAAGATTATGAAAAGTTTGATGCAATTGCTCCATTCACAGTGAATATTGACCCGAGCATCCAGTTAAATGATGAAGATTTTCCATGGTTACGGCGTAAAGGGACACACTCGAAGAAAAAGTTTCACACCCAAAGATTTGGGATGTGATCGGCTTCACTATCATCACTTTCTTCTGTGTTTCATACCCAGGAGGGAATCTCTGTAATAGTTAGGGTAGTTATGTATTTTGGCATTTGAAACGCGAAGAAGTTTTATGTGCAAACAAATTCTTTCATGCATTTACTGATTTTTTCAGCTAAATGATCCTGAAATTGAAAAACACTTCAAATGAACTCAGAAAAGGTTGAAAGTTGGCATGGTATCGTAATTTCACCCACATAGCATGTGCAAAAAAGTACAGAGGGTTACGACAAAAACTGGATGCACTTTGTGTACAAAATGGACAATCTCTTTCGAAGTATCAGGGTTTCGGACGAAAACTCATCTGTTACAAAGGCATTTCATTTTTTAAATAACATAAGCATTACCAAATTGAATATAATGATAAAACACACTAATATTAAACATAAGAAAAAAGAATCACAGAAAAAACTATTTTCAAAATTAAGTTATTCACAAACTAGTGATTCACACAAATTACAAATAATTCAAAATTTAAACTATTCAAATTTGAAAACTACCGGCACTAATAGAAAGTTTGTAATTTTTTGTACCTAAAGCAAAAATATTCATAAAGAAACTCTAAATACAGCAAAAAACAACTAAAAAATAAATAAAGCAAAAAAATAAAAAAAATAAAAGCCCGCCTACTATGCCACAGTGGCCTGCATACGACTAGAAACCTAACATGTTGTCAGGCCAGGATGTAGGCCCGCAAAGGCCTAGTAGGCCCACAGGGCAGCACAGAACAGGTAGGCCCAGTAGGCCTGCTTCGGAGAGGAGCTCGAGAGAGCTACCACACTGGGGCTTATAAACCAGTGCGGACGCCCCTCGACTAGAGAGGTGAGACTAAATTTGCCGCACCACACCTGCGCCAGTGCACCCCCTTTAGTACCGGGTCGTGGCTCCAACCGGTACTAAAGGGGGGATCTTTAGTACCGGTTGGAGCCACCACCCGGTACTAAAGGGGGGCGCTTCCCGCCGCTTGGCCTGGCCAAAATTGACCTTTAGTACCGGTTGGTGGCTCCAACCGGTACTACAGGCCCATCCTATATAAGAAAACACTTCAAAAAATTCAGTTTCTCATCAGCTTCTTCTCCTCTGCCCCGTCGCCCGCCACCCCCCGTCGCCGCCCCCGTCGACGCCCCCATCGCCACCCCTCGTCGACGCCCCTGTCGCCGCCCCGTCCCCGTCCCCGTCGTCGCCGCCTCGGCCGTCCCCATCCCCGTCGTCCCCGTCGCCGCGCCCCGCCCCGTCGTCCCCGCCCGACCCGTCCCCATCCCCGTCGTCACCATCCCTGTCGGCGCCACCCGTCGCCGTCTCCGTCACCGCCCCCCATTGCCTCGCCTCGCTGCCCCCCGTCGCCTCGCTTCGCCGGTGAGCTCCTGCCCCGGCCGCATGTCCACACACACACATACATTGTTTTTTAGTTTTTTAGTTATAGAAATTTTCTGTTTTCTAGTTATAGAAATATTAGAAATGTTATAGAAATGTTAGTTATATAGAAATGTTATAAATTTTTCTGTTTTTTAGTTATAGAAATATTAGAAACGTTACAGAAATGTTAGAAATTTTAGAATTAGTTTTAGCTAGATGAATTAGATTAATATCAAATTGTTAGACGATGATCGATGTTTTTTTAGTTTCTTATAATTTTAGTTATAGAAAAATTTAGAATTTGCATATAGAATTTTAGTTATCACAATCCAATCATTTAAAAATGTTACTTTTTGCGGGCATATAGTATTTCTTCTCGATGATGCCCGACCCGCATCCTCGCCGTCGACCCGTTCGCGACGACGTTCGGCTGACCTATGTCCGGGATTGGGCTCCGTCGGGCTGGCACTGGGAGGTCATCACATGTTTTTTTGATTTGAAGATATACTAACGAATCGGTCTTTCTCCTTTCAGCCCTCCAGATCGAGCAAATCTGCTTCTATAGACAGCAGGACAAAGCGAGGCATGGGAAAAAAGTTGAAGGAGGGTGTAAAGTACAACATCGATTCCATCAAAGCTAATGGCGAACCCCTCATGCCTAAGAACATTGTGAACAAGTTCGTTCGTCAGTGCGGAGTTCTTGTGAAGCACCAACTCCCGATCTCCATTCAAGAATGGAAAGAGCCAAAAAATAAACGTCCAGATGTTACTTGGGTCGACGATAGAGCAAAAAAAACGCTTTGGGAATCTCTGATGGAACATTTCACCCTAACAGATCATTTCACTGATGCAGATGTGTAGAAAGTCAAGGACGCTACTCTTAGGAAGATGGCAATTGCATTCAACACCCACAAGAAAACTGTATGGGCCAACTACGTCGCTGCAGAAAGGAAGACTCAAGAATTCAAGGGAACACTGGAGAAGCAAAGAGAACACTGGCCCGCTTTCGTGAAATTCAAGGAATCAGAATTATCTAAGGAACAGTCGAGAAAAAACAAGGCCAATGCCGCAAAAAGACGCAGTTCCATAGGCTGGGGCCAGGTGGCTACGCGGTGGCAATGCCTAAGTGGAATAAGTCTGAGCAAGAGATGCTAGATGCAGGGGTCACTCCAATTACTAGGAGCTGCCCCCAGGTGCAGAACTTGGTTCTATGCGCATGGGGGGCGTTGGACCCGAAGACAGGTTTGGTATCGAAGAAGGCAAGTCTAAAAGGAGCCGAAGAGAAGTTACTTCAAGCAATAGAAGATGCTCGAACGGGGGTGTTCACCCCCAACAGAGAGAACGACGAGCTTACAGCGCCCTGGGAAATCCTGAACACCCGGGAAGAACACGAGGCAAGGGCGTTATTCCCTGGTATGAGGGCTTTTCGGACTGGAAAAACAAGTACAGAAGCCGTGCAAGAAGGAAGATGGAGGAGGAGAAGAAGAGGAAGCAGGAAGCAGAATGCTTTCAAGGCCTCGAATCAGCACACGCGGAATTGGCACTCAAAATCCAGCGGCAGCAGCAGCAGATCGACTCACTTAGCCAGGAAAGGGGGTCTCAGCAGCGGCAGCAGCTAGCGGATGATCCAACATTGGATAGCACCATCCCATCCATGCCGAGAAGCAGCGTAGGTTCCGCCCCGGGCGACGCACTGCTGGATAGATACCCTGTGGATGACATCATGGAGAATACTAACTATGAGCTACACTTCAAAATGAAGAACATATCCATGAAGGTGGCGGACGCCGTTGCTTTCACAAATCCTCCTGAAGCAACCTTCCATTGCAACCCGATTCCAGCGGGCTATGCTCGTGTCTTGGTTGATGAGGTGGTGGACCAATATTCGGGGCTAGAGCTTGACATTCCTGGAGGTGACGACGAGCACACACTATGAGAGGCCATACATCGTATCATCCTATGGAGAAAGGATTGCATC
Organism: Triticum aestivum; assembly: GCF_018294505.1. Lineage (NCBI taxonomy): Eukaryota > Viridiplantae > Streptophyta > Magnoliopsida > Poales > Poaceae > Triticum > Triticum aestivum. The sequence goes on along the minus strand of NC_057812.1, from coordinate 344,602,792 downwards.
ATCTTTCGAAGGCCACCGACACCCCGTCAGCCGACTCCTCCTCGAAGTCCACCACCGAGTCAGCAGACTACCGCTCCTCCAAGTCCACGAACGCGTGAGCCGACACCTCCTCGAAGTCCGCCACCATGTCAGCAGACCCCCGCTCCTCCAAGTCCACGAATGCGTGAGCCGACTCCTCCTCGAAGTCCACCACCATGTCAGTAGACTCCCGCTCCTCCAAGTCCACCAATGCATGAGCAGACTCCTTCTCCAACTCAGCCACGTCAGCCGTCTCCACCCCTCAGCAATCGCAGAAGAGAGCCGCCGCAGCTATGGTGCGTAGCGGTACGAGCCGAGGTAGTATAGGAGGTATAGGCGGAGGCAAGCGATATAAATATGGTCCAAGCCTCGCTCCTCTTCCTCAGAGGCCTTACGACATGACCGAGGAGCAAAACACAGCCATAGTGCAGGCCCAAGTGGACGCCCATTTTGGACCGAAACCGGCACCACCGCCAAGGGAGAAAGTGCCTGAGGAAAAGATTGACCACTTCATTCGTATGGCTAGACCACCAGCTCCCAAGCCTGTTGACTCAGAATATGAGCGCCAACGAGCCAAGCAGCTAGCAAAAAAATGCGGGAAAACCGTTCCCCAGCTGAGAGAATAGGTGGCACAGTCGATCCCCCCGCCTGTTGTGCCAACAACACATGAGAGTACCGCCACCCTATATAGATGTGGACAAATTGTTCCCCGGCTGGGCAATCTGGTAATAACCGAGGAGCATATAATGCAGGCTCAAATGCTCAGTATCACTGTTGGACAACTCCTCGAGATTAAACCCATGTCTCCGCTTAGAGAGGAGGAAATAAAACGGAAATATGTCCACGACCAACCTTTGGTCGAGCCCGAGAAGGTCAAGAACCTCCCAACGAGAATGTATGAATTGCATGATTGGTACATGAAAATTACCAGGAGTTCCAATCGAGAGTCCCTCATGGTGAAGGTCAAGGAAGAGCATTACTTCCATAAGCTAGCTCTGTGCGTTGAGTATTCAGAACTATTTCAGTTATTCAATCAAGATGCACTCGACAAATCTCTCGTTAGTTGCTATTGTCTGTAAGTGATTTCTTTCTGTAATTTAAGTCTCAAACTAGATTTAGTGCTCATTGATCGATCATTACCTATAATTATCCTCACTATATTCTTTTTTGTGGTATTATGCAGGATGAAGATGTATGAAATGAAAAAGGTTGGACGCTATGGCATTGGGTTCATTGACCCAAATACCATTAATGAACAGACATGAACATATGATTATTGTAAACAAGATGTAGAGAATAAAATGCTAGAGTTCTTGAAGCGCCCCAATAGCAATGAAGATATACTACTTCCTTACAACTTCAGGTGAGTCACACTGTCTTGTAGTACAAATTTTGTTTTTTCTTACTAGCTAGCTAGATGTTAATAATTAAGTGTATAGGGTTTAGGGTAGTTGATTAGTGTTATGCACATGCCCGCTTAATTAAGACATGCAAACGTGTGCGCATGCAGTTACCACTGGGTCTTGTTAGACATTAAAGTTGAAGAAGGAACGGTTGAAGTACTGGACTCACTACTTAAGAAAGAAAGTGACTTCACCATCGTGAAGGGGATACTCGACAGGTAATTTCAATCATTATTAACTATATCTCAGCCTATTTAGTTCATCATTTCCTGATATCAACTATATTTAATAACACCTTTATTAATTTTCTTTGCCGGCGGCAGGGCTTGGGCAAAGATCATCAAGGTGACTCCAGGCAAATGGCGAAAGAAGTCGTTGTGGTATCGACCCAAGGTCAGTAATTAAGTAGTACTAACTAGCTACCATCTCTTTAATTCTTGTTTCAATACCATTAATTAATTATCATGCTTGATTAATTATTATCTGATTAAATTCTATTCTCTTAAATGCCCTGAAGCAGGCGCCGGGGACTGATGTGTGTGCATACTACATTTTCGAGAACATTCGCATGATGGCGTTCGAAAGGAGCAAATCTCAAAGACAGGAATGAGTACCTTTGCCAGAACACTATTCACAATTTTTACATGATTATGGATATCTAGTCACACAACTAATACACATACATATTGATCTTCTTCTTAACAGTTCAAAGTGGTGCGGGACAAGCTCCTAGCAACGGAGCGCATACGAGCACTTCAAGAGGAAATAACGGGTTCTTTGCTTGACCAGGTCATAGATTCCAAAGGAGAATACTATTACCCGCTACCGCCCCCATGAACCACTCCCAATTGTTATCGTGCTCCGAAGGCACCAAGGCAACATGTAGGAGAAGTTGTATATATATACATGTGTATGTGTATAATGGTGGTTGTGAGACATTCGATGATATATATATATATATATATATATATATATATAGAGAGAGAGAGAGAGAGAGAGAGAGAGAATGGATTTGCTACCCACACTAGCTCGGGTGGTGCTTATCGGAACCGTTGGTTCGCTTTAAGATCCGCACCTTTTGGTGGATAATGTTCTTGTTTCATCAATTATTGAATTTCGCCAGGGCAGCTGAGGAAAGAGAGGTTGCACCTTTCTGGAGTGGCAGACCCAGGAATGGCAACCTAGTCTCTAGCTTCGCAGGAGCACCCAGAACAAAAAACTGCTTCGGCTTTCTGAAGTGGCAAGGGCGACAGGAACTACTTCAGGCTAACTTCTGAAATCAATCGATGATGGCAATTTATTAAAAGTTCTGGGCTCGGGCATCGTAAAAACTGTCATTTTCATATTGCCAACTGAAGGAAAGGTTCCGCACCCTCTGTACTGGTAAATCAACTGTGACGCGTCCTGCCATTTTTTGTCAGATAAATAAAGACTGTGTTGCACTGTTCAGACTATTGTTTGAACTGCCGCGTGATGAAGATGTATCTGGCGGAGTAAAAAGCCCTGTGTAACGCATCCAAAAAAGGCTATGTGGTAAATGTTTGTGCCGCCGTCTCGGGCGTGCAATTACTACGTCCAGCGATAGTTTTTGCATATGATTAGCACTATATATTACTAAAAATCAGTAAAATACAACCGTATATGATTACCACTGTACGGCATGCTTGGTTGGTCGGATTCCTCACTTGGTATCGACAGACTCTATGAACGCCAAGAAGAAAGGCCAGCGGCCGACGGCCATCACAAGTATTCTACGGAGAGAGTGCACGGTCGGGACACACGGTTGACCATGAGTCTGGATGCTGCCATGACGCGAGACCGTTGACGCCACCACCGACCATGGCTAGTGGTCCTCCTCGCCTGAACTCATAGGTCGGCGGAAGCTTTAGCCTTTCGCCAGCGCTATCATCGGGGACCAGCGAGGCAGCTAGACGCCCCCACTAGGCCCGTGGTACTCGGCCCTCCCCCAGTGGCAGAGCAATGCCGCGGCGGTGGCGCGGGAAGGCTCTTTGGTGGCGACGCATGGAGGCGCTCCGGTGGCAACGCGGACGCGGCAGCGGCGTCAGCCCAGAGCTCGGGGCGCGCGGGCAATCATCCGGGTAGAGCCGGACGCTGGTCGTTAGTGGGATGCCGTAGTGGTGGAGGGTATGCAGTGGGAGGTGACGACGCTGGCGGTTGACGGAGGTGTCTCTGGCGAACGGTGCTGGCCTCTCCATGCTCCGGTCTAGCCACTGTGGTGCTTTCATCGGCCTGACCACCAAGCGAGATCGAGCGAGACAGGGGAATACGAGAGCAGTGTTTTGTAGACCAGTGACATACAGACGAAATACAAGTGACTTGAAACCGGGCGGAAACTTTACGACGCAAAAACGACCATCCCTTAACCTGAAACCGGGCTGTGGTATCGTTTGATCGAGAAAACATGCATGGTTTGGGAGATGGGAAAGCGAGCAACAGAAGCCGAAGTTCAACCGTGAGCATTGCCGGGGTGAAGACCCGTTTGCAGTGCAGCCGATTGCAAGTGAGAACTAGCCACCACTGCGTAACCAACTCTTAAGTCCAGGAGATAAATTTCGTTTGCTCAATCATGTCCGTTGGATATCATTTGGGTGGCTAATATAGGGGCGCCAGTTACAGCGTGACTTGCAAGAGGCAAGTCACCTGATCTCGGTCCCCGCCATTGTGCCTGCCCAAATCGACGATGACACTGGTGAGGACATGTGGTATTTTTTCGCATCGGCCATGGCAGAGAAATATAAGCATCATGCCTTGCAAAATTCAGTAAGCATGTTGTCCGTCGCTTTTCAGGATGATCGATCGACTCGGAGTACATGCAGGCGTTGCGTTCAGTCAGACTCGGTGCATGTGATTCAGATAGGACAATTCGCTTGTTTATACCGCCTGTCACAAAAACCCAATACAACACATGCATCAATGATGACTATGGAATAGTTAATGGCTCTATAAGGATGTGGGGTACCCTCTCACAAAGAAGGTACGTCCATGCGCAAATCACCAACGCCACTTTGAACTTGTTCTTTTCCTGAACTGTCATCCGAGGCCCATACGTCATCTTCACAGCTTCAACCATTGGCAGTATGTTGTATTGTTGTGCTCCCTTTATCGATGCCAAACATCCCTCTGATCTATGACAACACCTCCTCCGTGAGGGCAACTCCAACACGCCTACACAAACGGACACGAATTTTGCTTGTTTTTTGTCCGTCTGAGTCGGCAAACGAATAGATGGACACCGGCGCACAGACGGACGCGGCCGATACCCAACGTGAAGGACCTATTTCGAGCGGACTTGTAACTTTTTGTAAATAGAAGAAAGATAGGCCATAGTAAACGCACGACATGGCGGATCCCTCAGACCCAGCGGTTGCCTCATCTCCTGCTGGCTCGGTACCCCGGCCACCGCCGCATTGGAGGCCGTTGCGCCTGGTGTTGGAGGGAGTGCCGCCGCGCCATCTCCTGCAGCCCCAGCGCCCCCGCCGCCGCCTCATTGGAGGCCGCCGCAGCAAGGAGGGCTCCGGACGTCTGGTTTGTGTCCGTCTTCGACCCAAATTTAAGGCGAAAATGGGTCCGGACAGACACAAAATATACAAAAAATAGAAATGAGTATGTTTGTTGGGCAACTCTTTTGCCTCCGCGGACACAAACGGACACGCGAATACTATGCGTCGAGGCGTTGAAGTTGCTTTCACAACAATATCCTGGAGCCAGCACGAGCTCTGTCACCGGCGGCCGGGTGCTCCCATGGCTGTGACCACGTCCTACAACCATGACGGTTGGGTGCACCTGACGGCGGTGACCAAGGTGACCACGGGCTGCAAACATCTCCGCTAAGGGCCGCAACCGCAAGTGCAGCTGTTGCATGGGTCGAGGCGGCGACAAGGACGGTCGGCGAGGGTGGGGACCGACAACGGTTAGTCCGCAAAACACATTGTCATCAACACCAAAACCAATTAAAGAGAGACATGCCCTTTCACGCGGGAAACCCACAAAGGGAGGCCCCCCTTGTGCTTTTATGTAAAGTTGATCCTATAGAGAAAGTTCTCAAACGCAGAAATAAGGGTTCCTCGGGTTGGGTGGGTGTGGTTCCGATAATCTAAAACGGAGGTTCTTCACATAATGTAAGCATTTGTGGTGGCCATTTTTCATCTAAGCCAACTTACAGGGGGGAGGATGGTGTCGGGGGGGGGGGGGGGGGGGGGTTGCAACATCCCCCTATATATGATGTTCTTGTGAGGATAGAAGGGTGCCATCAGGTGGTGTGTGCATGGTTCCGACAATGTAAAACGGAGGTCCTCCATGTAATGTAAGCATTGCGGTGGTTGATGTGTCTAGTTATCTATCTCTTCCATGTTCTCTAGTCCTTGATATCTCTTTTGTGTGCATGCAATGTAAACCCGATGGAGAGGGTTCCTCGTGCAGAAAAAGGGGGTTCCTCCCACCGACAACAATCCCCTCTATGAATCACTCTTCTCTCTCTCCGTGTGTGTGTGTGTGACTATCTATCTACTATCCACCGACCAACCTTGTGCGTTGCACGCTGGACCCGCCTTCACTATTATTGTTCATATGATCTGTGGAAATTGTGCCGATAGGTGCAATATCTGTGCTACGTGAAAGGTTCATGTTTGCATGTAAGAATGTGCCCCCATGCGGTGTGCATGGTTCCTACAACGTAAAATGGAGCTTCACGTGTAAATTAAAAGTTGTATTGATCCTATATCTATTTATCTATCAACCCGTCTTTCTCTAACTTTTTAAGACCTTATTGAACGTGTATGCATAGTAAAAGCTCGTATGGTGTCGAATGGTGTGGGGTTTGCAATGTCCACCCGATGGAGAGGGTTCCTCGTGCAGAAAAAAAAGGTGCACTCTGATGTAGTGTGCATGGTTCTGATAATATAAAATGGAGGCTCTTCATATATACAGAGAGGGGATGGATTTGCTAACTGCACCTACAGAGAAGGTTCTCATGCGCATAGAAAGGTTCCTCGTGGTGGGTTGGAGTGGTTCCGACAATATAAAACGGAGGTTCTCGATGTAATGTAAGTGTTTTGCGGTGATCATTTTTCATCTTAACTCATTTTTTATCATCCCCGTGGTGCAAAAAATGTGGTGCGTGTGAAACCTACAAAGGGAGAACCCCCCTTGTGTGAATATGTAAGGTTCATCCTATAGAGAAGGTTCTCGAATGCAGAAAGAAGGGTTCCTCCGGGTCGGTGGGTGTGGTTCCGATAATGTAAAACGAAGGTTCTTCACATGATGTAAGCATTTGCGGGTGGTCATTTTTCATCTGACCCAACGCCCATGCTCCCATCCTTTGTCATCTATGGGGCACAAATCTGGTGTGGATGGGCAGGCAATTCAAAATGGGATATGTAACTGTTCACCATAACCCCCCACCCCACCCCCGCGCGTGCGCGGTTGTGTTGATTAACCTATTCAAAAGAGAACATCACAATTGTTATCATATTAAACTAAAAATGGTTTGTGGAGGGTTAATTATGGTGTGTGGTCACTAATCGTTGGCATGTCGTAGCGCGCCCAAGACGTAAGAATGGTGGGGGTGGAGGAAATTGTTGTTGTAATGCCTGGCTGTGACAAGTAGCTTTGACTTTAAGGGCATTTCTGGCCGATCCCTAAATCGCATTAGAGAAGTGAAAACACCAGTTTACTCCTCTAAACCGGATCTAGCCGATCACCTAAAACTCATAGAGAAGTAAAAAAATTACTCCGAGCGGCTGCCGAGGAGTAAATTAACTCGCCCCCTTTGCGCCGCTCACTCTACCACCCCTGTCCACTTATCAACTCCCCTGTCACCCATACATGCTACCCGAGACCCATTCGTAGTCGACATTGCCGACTACGGCGCCACGGCGCCGAAGAAGGCGACAACAGGAACAACGACTGCAATATAGGCAAGGGCGGACGACAACGGCAGTGGGGTCGGTAGGTGCATGTACGGTGACCTAGACGATGACACAGACGTGTACCCTTAATCAGGGTCTGTCCAGAGCTGAGTGGAAGGAGATCGTCGAATAATCTGATAGTAATTAACATTAATAAGGTTTAGCTTGACTGCCATTTAAATTTTTTATGAAAACTTTACCGAGTTTCAGTTTGTATGTTTAAGTAGTATACTTCTTTGAATCCATTTTGTGTTCGTTTGTACCGGATTAGTTTATAAGCTTAAAGTTTGTGGAGTAAGGGACAGACTATGTGTCAGTCAACTGAAAATAAAATACGGGTCAGTCGGCTGACCACGAATATTGTTTCAGTTGATTTCCTGTCCAGCTGGAACCGAGGGACAGAACGCGCTCAACGCTGGATGGATCGATCTTGAGAGTCCATACATGCACACGTGTGGCCGGCGCAGAGCTGGAACCGGTCCTTGTCCACTTCCATGCGAATGCATGCATGCACACAGCTGCACAATCTCTCGCCCCCACACCCTGTCTTGTAGTACTAGTATACTCTATCCTCTAGGAGGGACACATGCATGCACAACCAACCAGCTAATCTCATTAAACACCAGTAATTAACATGTAATTAATCACAAGCAAAACACCCGCCACAACCATTATCCGAACGACAACACAATGTGTTATACGCAACGCAATCGTTAGTGATATTTTTTTGCAATCGTTAGTGACTATATGTGCACTCTCACATTTTTTGACATAGTCTGTATAGTACACATATACGCATATACGTACATACATACATATCATTTTGAAGGGAGAGAAGAGGCTATTTAAACCCATATTTCAAACATATTTATGTCTAGTAATCATCACACAAGACAACTTAATATTAGAATCATACTGAAAAAATATACGGGCCATACTGAATCTTCAAAATATTCTTACAGAAGCACATAACATTTTACCTGAATTGGGTATCGATCTGGTAAAGGCATCACTCGAACATTCTTCACCTTTAAGCCGCTACCCGCAACATAAAAAAAGAAGAAGTCACGCCCAAACATTATATTGTAAATGAAGAAAAACACACTTTTAGCTTCGAAATGTGGTACATGTGTTGGATCCACCATCAAGAATAAAATGCAGAAAAAAATAAAGTAAAACAAAAAATAAAATTTTCTAAGAAAGAATGAAATAGGCACATTGGTATAACCCTTAAAGAAGAAAGAAAATAAAAATATGAAAACAAATCATGCAAACTTGCACATAATTTACACAAAACTTACACTATTTATATAGTATGCAATAATAAGCATATAATAGTAAAAGTTTCGTAAAAACTTTAAGAAGGAATGAATTAGTGACATTGGTACATATTACCTTTAAAGAAGAAAGGGAAATTAAATTAAATTAAGGTAAAACCAAATAATGAAGATTGAATTAATCATTGATATTGCCCTTTAAGAAGAAATAAATTGTAACATACAACAATAATGATAAAATTTGCACACAATTTACAAATAAATTGTGAATGTTTATAATATGCAAGTATAAAGGAAACTAAAACAAATAAAGAGAAAATTTGTACATAATTTACACAGAACACACGCCTTTATAATATGCAAGAATAAGCATATAATAGTGAAAGTTTCACAAAAACAATAGATTCTATGAGGGATTAATTAGTGTCATTGATATTACCCTTAAAAGAAGAAGGAAATGAACTAAAAACAATATCAAAATCAAAATATTAAAAATTTATCAGAAATAATGAATTAGTAACATCGGTATTACCTTTAAAAGAAGAAAGAAAATGGAACAAAAACTAAAAATGAATAAATAATCAAAATACTGAAGTTTTATAAGGAAGAATGAATAAGTGGCATCGGTATTATCCTTCAAAAGAAAAGAAAAGAAATAAAATTAAATCAAAATCAGAATAATAAAGTTTTATATGGGAGAATTAATGGGTGCAAGTACGTGGTCCTACGTGAAGTAAATGAATTGTTAGCTACTCGCATTAAAAAGATCGAGAGAGAATGATTTTGTCTTTTACGATGCGCCCATGAGCATCCTGCTGCTCGTAGTCCATGCTTTATAATGTTGCGTGCTGTATCGAACGTGGCCGTGGCATTAAGGGAGATCATGATCTCTAGGGCTCACGGGTGTGGCGGCATGCAATCGTCTGTCATACACCCAGCTCGACATCACTATAAAAATACCAACGTCAGCCATTGAAATCATTCAACATCCATTGGTCCAAACGCCTAAAGGCTCACCTTACTCCTATCGTCTGCAATTCTGTAGTTAGCAGCCATGTCCAGCGGTAGCTCCGCCTTGTCTCGGTTCGCGAGCAGCAGGCTGTTTTTTTGTAGCTGCGGCGCGAAGGCAGCCCGCCTGACCTTGTGGACAGATGCCAACCCAGGCCGGAGATACCTGTCTTGCTCACGGGCGATGGTGAGCGCGCAGTTCATCTTTTTCCTGTCGCAGGGCTTGGTCAATGGGCGACGACATGTGTGAAAAGCCGAGCTTTGTAATGGATGCTGGTTTGCCGCCGTCCTCGCTGGCACTGGCTTGATCCCAAGCCGATCCTGTACATGCGTGAGCTTTTGGTGGATCTGCGTGACAAGATCCGTGTGCTAGAGGAGGAGAACGACGTACTACTCCAATAGTCCCGCCTTCCGAAACAACAGTTCTGACCAGCAGCATGACCGGAGTTGGCATTCCCATCTTTGTACCGCTGATTTTTGGGTTGTGCTGTTCGCTGTGGATACCTTTGCTTCACGCATGTGGGTCGGTTGAACTACCAGTACGTGTCGTGGTTCATATCGTTGTTTTTTTACGGGAATGGTTCATATCATTGTTTGTTTGTTTGTTCGATGATTTTAAGCTTAATCTAGCAGTGTTCATCAAGAAGAGTATGAGTACTAATTTTGGAGACCACAAAATAAATCGGAATCAATAAGTGCCGAAGGTGTCGTTTTTTCAATTCTCGTCCTGAACACTGAATCCACCCTCGATTTTTCGCACACGAATCTTGGAACAGAATTTTGCCATGTCATATTTCCTCGCTTGTTTGGGTTTCATGCACGAGCGAGAGTGACCCCTCGCCCCACACCTTTATCCACTCAATCGAGACTCGACGCGAGCACACTAGAGAATGAATAGATGGGAGGAAGAGAAAGGTGCGGCGGCAGCTCGCCGGCGGCGCCTGGGATGGCGACCTGCAGGTGGCCAAGCGGCGGTGCTCGGGAGCTCCTCTCCTGCAGGAGCTCCGACGTGGAGGCGTAGGTGCAGCTGAAAATTGGACCAAAGCGTTAGCAAGTTAAATGGTACTCCTTGAGGAGACGTGGAGTACTGTAGTATCTGCATGTTGCAATATCAAGAAGGGGAAAATAAATAAAGAATAAAAAGACGAACAAGAATCCATTGGGGGAAACAAGAATAGAACAAACAAGACAATCGTTTTGGAAGGATGGGTCTGGTTGGTTCGAGCCGCTTGCCTCATGTCACCTTGAGGCGACCACGTACGAGTATTCGAATAGAAACCCAGCCTTCTCTATTTGCCTATTGCCGCCACGCCATTCAAGTATGGGTGCCCAAGGACGACAAGCCCCACTGCTGCATCCAATGCAGCCGCCGAGAGGAGGACAGAGTTGGGGGTGGGCAGCAGCACCTCGCGCCATTGACGACTGTGGACAGCCTGTACCGGAGCACCTCTCCACGAGCGCGAAAGGAAATCAGATGGCACGGTCTGGCTCCATCACTCATCTGCACTCAGCTGCTAGTTCCATGGGCGTCGCGATCGCATGGAGCTCCTCCTCCTCCACGTGCAGCTCTCCTTCGTCGGCTGGACTTGATTTCATGGTGTCGCCTCCTCGGGCAGATCTCGGCCACGACAGAAGTGCTGATGGTCGTGGCTGTGGCACCGTCGATGGGTCATGGTCTCATGGAACGGGGGAGTAACGTGTGATGGCTGGGGGCGGTGGGACGCTATTGCTGTTATACGGGTCATGGGAGGAGGATATGAATGCAGAGAAGGCAGTTGGGGAGGCTGGCGTAGCAGTGGAGGAAGAGAAGAGCACGATCCCGATCTACTCTGTTAGGGAGGCCAGGGCAGGCGCATGGTCGACTGGGCTCCATGCTAGAGCAGTAGTGATGAGCGATAGAGAGGAAGGGCCGGGACAGAATGAGCTTTGTGAGTCTCGGCACTTTGCTATATGTATAGCAAGTTATTTTATTGCACATGGCTCGGTAGAGCTAGATTGGTTGGTTTGCTAGGTGCTTCATTTGAATGTCACACACGTACTGTGCTAGACTTAATGCAAAATGTCACAAAAAGGAAGATTTAACCGTATGTCCAATGGTTTGCCAAGGAGCTAGCTTGTACAGGTAAGACTTGGTGATGCCTTTCGATAACCTCAGGCAGATACGACCAAAAAAGTTCACATGGGCCAGCTGGGTAATTGTTTTGGAGAACTTTATGGAGATGTATCAACATGGCAAAGTCAGAAGCTGCCACACACCCTGCTGTTGGAGCCGACGGTTCTCCAGATTAATGTTGGAGCTGTTCGAGCCGAACACTGGTGGTCACTGCCTGCTGCATGACCATCCTGGCAGCCTAGTGCATGCGCAGCACTCTAGCGTTGCAGACTGCGTGGGTCATCTTCCTCTATAAAAGGAAATAATCATCAAACGATTAATAACACGAAAATGCAAATAAGGAAAGAGGAGGGACCAGATCCCAACACCAACGAGCGCACGTGATTGCAGCCTCCCCAGCGAAGTTTCATAAGTTTGCTTTTCCCCTCAGGTTGGAGGAGGGGAGAGGTGCACCACAAGGGGGGAAGGGAAACCTTCCCCCTTAGGTCAGCCAAGGAGGGAGGTTTCCACTCCAATTTGGCCTCCCCTTGTCCTCCAAAAAGGCTAAGGGGTGGCGCCTCCCCTATTGGGCCCTTGTGGCCCAATTATCCTTCCACCACTTCTTTTAAGGCCCGTTGATATTAAATTAAATACAAAAGCCCTCTAACATTTACTATAGCATATTATATATAATTTAACATCTCTGAAATTTTTTCCACCTATATATTATTTATCGGTAATACTCGGTATTACCCGACAAACTCCGAAGCCCTTCTGGTGGCCCCAAAACCCTTCCGGTTCCTCTTGTAACTATTGTGAATATTAGTGAAACAATTCCACAAATAAACCCTCGATACTCTTGGCCTACTAACACTTAGTGGATCATGATTACCTTAAGTTTGTGACCCTGTAGGTTTGGTAAATCATATACATGAACGAAACCCCTTCGCTCAATGACCAATAGCGGAACCGTGGACATCCATATCGGTCCCTATGATTAAACGAATGATATTCGAGTGAACCCTTGGTTATCATGTGATGTTCTCTTTGCTTTGTGATACTTTACAAATCAGAGGAGTGTCAGTATCCTCCTCATTCATCCACATGCCCACTTTTTGGCCCCCCTCGTTACCAGTTTTGTTCTTCTTTCTCGTTGATCTGTTCCGGCATCCCCATGACATAGTCACCTATGTATGGTAAGACGATGATCGATGCCATCACACCGAGAGGCTCCTAAGTATATCTCTCTGATACGTCCATTTTGCATCATGTTTTCCCACTGTTATTTATGATGTTTTTATACATAATAATGCTTTTGGAGTAATTCTAATGACTTTTCTCTCATAATTTGCAAGGTACACACAAAGATGGAGAATTCCCGCAGTTGGAAATCTGGACCTGGAAAAGCTACGTCAAGCTACCTATTCTGCACAACTCCAAATAAGCCAAAACTTCACGGAGAATTTTTTATGGAATATATGAAGAATATTGGAGCAAATAAGTACCAAAGGGGGCCCACCAGGTGGGTTGCCCACCTGGGCACGCCAGGGAGCCCAGGCGCGCCCTGGTGGGTTGTGCTCACCCAGGCCCACCTCCGGTGCCCATCTTCTCGTATATAAGTCATTTTGACCAAGAAAAAAAATAAGGAGAGGACTTTCGGGACGGAGCGCCGCCGTATCGAGGCGGAACTTGGGCAGGAGCACTTTTGCCCTCCGGCAAAGCGATTCCGCCAGGGGAACTTCCCTCTCGGAGGGGGAAATCATCGTCCTCATCATCACCAACAACTCTCCCATCTTGGGGAGGGCAATCTCCATCAACATATTCAACAGCACCATCTCATCTCAAACCCTAGTTCATCTCTTGTGTTCAATCTTGTTACCGGAACTATAGATTGGTGCTTGTGGGTGACTAGTAGTGTTGATTACATCTTGTAGTTGATTACTATATGGTTTATTTGGTGGAAGATTATATGTTCATATACAATATGCTATTGAATATCCCTCTGATCTTGAGCATGTTTATCACTTGTGAGTAGTTACTTTTGTTCTTGAGGTCATGGGAGAAATCATGTTGCAAGTAATCATGTGAACTTGATATGTGTTCGATATTTTGATAGTATGTATTGTGATTCCCTTAGTGGTGTCATGTGAACGTCGACTACATGACACTTCACCATATTTGGGCCTAAGGGAATGCATTTTGGAGTAGCAATTAGATGATGGGTTGCGAGAGTGACAGAAGCTTAAACCCTAGTTTATGCGCTATTCCGTAAGGGACCAGTTGGATCCAAAAGTTTAATGCTATGGTTAGAATTTATTCTTAATACTTTCTCGTAGTTGCGGATGCTTGCAGGAGGGTTAATCATAAGTAGGAGGTTTGTTCAGGTAAGAACAACACCTAAGCACCGGTCCACCCACATATCAAATTATCAAAGTAGAGAACACGAATCAAACCAACATGGTGAAAGTGACTAGATGAAAATCCCATGTACCCTCAAGAATGCTTTGCTTATTATAAGAGACCATTTTGGCCTGTACTTTGCCTCAAAAGGATATGCACTTTTTCTACTATTATTGTTACTTGCTCGTTACAAATTATCTTGCTATCAAGCTACTCCGTTACTTACACTTTCAGCACTTGCAGACATTACCTTGTTGAAAATCACTTGTCATTTCCTTCTGCTCCTCATTGGGTTCAACACTCTTACTTATCGAAAAGAGCTACAATTGATCCCCTATACTTGTGGGTCATCAAGGCTGTTTTATGGCGCCGTTGCCGGGGAGTGAAGCACCTTTGGTAAGTGGAATTTGGCAAGGAAACATTTATATAGTGTGTTGAAATTTACTATCACTTGATACTATGGAAAACAATCATTTAAGGGTTTTGTTCAGGGTATATTCACCTCGACCAGAACCACAATTAGCTACCCCTCAACCTACTGCACCTACTGAAAATATTTAATATGAATTTCCTTCGAGTATGATTGAACAACTGCTAGCTAATCCTTATGGAGGAGACGGAACCGAACATCCTGATATGCACTTGATATATGTAGAACAAATTTGTGGATTGTTCAAGCTTGTAGGCTTACCCGGAGATGAAGGTATGAAGAAGGTTTTCCCTTTATCTTTGAAGGGAAAAGCATTGGCATGGTATATGCTGTGCGACGATATTGGATCCTGGAATTGGAATCGATTGAAATTGGAGTTCCATCAAAAAAAATTATCCTATGCATCTAGTTCACCGTGATCGGAATTATATATATAATTTCTGGCCTCGTGAAGGAGAAAGTACCGCTCTATCTTGGGGGAGGCTTAACTCAATGTTATATTCATGTCCCAATCACGAGCTTTCAAGAGAAATTATTATCTAGAATTTTTATGCTCGGCTTTCTCGTAATGATCATACCATGCTTGATACTTCTTGTGCTGGTTCTTTTATGAAGAAGACTATTGAATTCCGGTGGGATCTTTTGGAAAGAATTAAGCACAACTCTGAAGATTGGGAAATCAACGAAGGTAAAGAGTCAGGTATTAAACTTAAGTATCATTGTGTTCAATCTTTTATGAATATCGACGCTTTTCAAAAATTTAGCACTAAATATGGGATTGACTTTGAGATTGTAGCCTCCATTTGTGAATCGTTTGCTTCTCATGTTGATCTCCCTAAAGAGAAGTGGTTTAAATATCACCCACCTATTAAAGAAGAAATTAGAGAACCGGTACCAGTTAAAGAGGAAACTATAATTTACAATGTTGATCTAGTTGTTTCTACTGCTTTCATTGAGAAACCACCTTTGCCTGTTAGGATAAAGGAACATGCTAAAGTTTCAACTGTGATCAACAAAAGTTACATTAGAACACCTAAACCTGATGAAAAAATTAAAGTACAACCTAGTATTGCTATGGTTAATGATCTCTTGGAAGAAAATGTAGATGGTCATGTTATTTACTTCTGCAAAGAAGCTACTAGAATTGCCAAACCTGATAAAAAGGATAAACACCTACCTGTTGCTGGCATGCCCGTTGTCTCAGTCAAAATAGGAGATCATTGCTATCATGGTTTATGTGACATAGGTGCTAGCGTGAGTGCTATTCCTTATTCCTTATATCAAGAAATTATGAATGACATATCACCTGCAGAGATAGAAGACATAGATGTTACTATTAAACTTGCTAATAGAGACACTATATCACCAATTGGGATTGTTATAGATGTTGAAGTCTTGTGTGGGAAAATAAAATACCCTACTGATTTTCTTGTTCTTGGTTACCCACAAGATGACTTTTGTCCCATTATCTTTGGTAGACCTTTCTTGAACACCATTAATGCTAAGATAGATTGTGAGAAACAAACTGGCGGTGTTAGTTTTGGTGATGAATCTCATGAGTTTAATTTATCCAAGTTTAGTAGAAAGCTTCATGAAAAAGAATTGCCAAGTGAGGATGACATAACTGGTCTTGGTTCTATTGCTGTACCACCTACTGATCCTTTAGAACAATATTTGATAGACCATGAAAATGATTTGAAAGAAATGAGATAGATAAAATTTTCTTTGAACAACGTCCTCTGCTTAAACACAATTTGCCTATTGAAACTCTAGGAGGTCGTCCTCCACCTAAAGGTGATCCTGTGTTTGAATTAAAACAATTGCTAAACACTTTGAAATATGCTTATGTTGATGAAAAGAATATATATCATGTTATTATTAGTGCCGACCTTTCAAAACATGAAGAAGAAAGATTATTGAAAGTTCTAAGGAAGCACCGAGTTGCTATTGGATATACTCTCGATGATTTAAAGGGCATTAGTCCCACTCTATGTCAGCACAAAATTAATATGGGACCTGATGCTAAACCCGTTGTTGATCACCAACGCTGGTTAAATCCTAAGATGAAAGAAGTGGTAAGAACAGAAATATTAAAACATCTGGAAGCAGGTAAAATCTATCCCATAGCTGATAGTAGGGTAAGTCATGTTCATTGTGTCCCTACGAAAGGAGGTATTAATGTTGTTTCTAATGATAAGAATGAACTTATTCCACAAAGAATTGTTACATGCTATAGAATGGTAATTGCTTTTAGAAAATTAAACAAAGCAACTAGAAAATATCATTACCCTCTGCCTTTTATTAATCAAATGCTAGAAAGATTATCTAAGCACACACATTTTTGCTTCCTTGATGGATATTCTGGTTTTTCACAAATACATGTTTCTCAACCTGATCAAGAAAAGACCACTTTTACTTGTCCCTTTGGAACTTATGCTTATAGACGTATGCCTTTTGGTTTATGCAATGCACCTACTACCTTTCAAAGATGTATGACTGCTATATTCTCTGACTTTTGTGAAAATATTGTTGAAGTTTTCATGGATGATTTCTTTGTTTATGGGAAGTCTCTTGACGATTGTTTAAGCAATCTTGACCAAGTTTTGCAGAGATGCGAGCAAACAACTCTTGTATTGAATTGGGAAAGTGCCACTTTATGGTTAATGAAGGTATTGTCTTGGGCCATAAATTTTTTGAAAGAGGTATTGAAGTGGACAAAGCTAAGGTTGATACAATTGAGAAAATGCCATGTCCTAAAGATATTAGGTATTCGTAGTTTCTTAGGTCATGCTGGTTTCTATAGGAGATTTATCAAAGACTTTTCTAAAATTTCTAGGCCTCTTACAAACCTTTTGCAAAAGGATATTCCTTTTGTTTTGATGATGATTGTTTAGAAGCCTTTGAAACACTCAAGAAAGCCTTAATGTTTGCACCTATTGTTCAACCACCTGATTGGAACTTGCCTTTTGAAATTAGTGTGATGCTAGTGATTATGTTGTTGGTGTTGTTCTAGGACAAAGAGTTGATAAAAAACTGAATGTTATTCATTATGCTAGTAAAACTCTAGACATTGCTCAATGAAACTATGCTACTACTGAAAAAGAATTCTCAGTAGTGGTGTTTGCTTGTGATAAATTTGGATCTTATATTGTTGATTCAAATTTAATTGTTCACACCGATCATGCTACTATTAAATATCTTATGGAAAAGAAAGATGATAAACCTAGACTTATTCGGTGGGTTCTCTTGCTACAAGAATTCAATTTACATATTACTGATAGAAAAGGAGCTGAGAACCCTGTAGCTGATAACTTAATCAAGCCCTTCGGGAGATCCAAGGTTTGAATGATCTACTCATGGTTATATTGGAGAATACCACATCACCACCTTCTTCTTCATCACCAAAAGAAAATTGAGTATCGGGTATGGGCACTCCCCTTGGCTTCCTCCAAGCTTGGGGAGGTGCCCTAGTATTGTATCATCCCCACTATCTTTTGCCTTTACTTATTTTACTTTGATCTTTTGCTTTAGATGAATAAATGTTTAGTTCGATCCTTACTTTTCAAGAGTTTGCCTAGTGATCTATCCTTATAATCATGTGCGAGATATAAAATAAAGTTTAGTTCGAGTTTTTGCTCTCTTTACTTTCTTGTTGCAATAAAAAGAAAGGAAATAAATAAAGAAGAAAGGAATAAATGAAAATGGTCATATGCTAATCTTATGGTAGGTGATGACACCACATAAGGAAAAGTATAAGTATAAAATTTTGTTAGAGATTGACAAACATAGCATTAGTCAATGATGCAACTCATGAAAGAATTAATAAGGGAAGAAAAGATTTACATATAAATATACTATCCTAGAAATCTTTTGTTATTGTGAGCCCTCATCAAAATATTATATGCCGAAATTGTTGACGTTCGACAAGGAAGACAACCTAATGGTTTATGTTTGTTTATATTCACATAGAAGTCATATTGTCATGGATCCTTTAACATGTGGTGCTTGCCCCCTATCTTTGCTAGCCAAAAATTCCGCACTAAGTAGAGATACTACTTGTGTATCCAAAAACCCTTAAACCCAAATATTATTTTCAAGAGTCCACCATACCTACCTAGGGATTGAGCAAGATCCCTCAAGTAAGTTGTCATTGGTGCAAAAAGGCAATAAAAGTTGCTTCTAAAAGTGTGAGATCATTTAGTGTAAGAGAAAACTGAGCATTGTACGAACTTGTGATCGTGAAGAATAAAAGCGACAGACTGCATAATAAAGGGTGCTATCACAAGGGGCAATATAACGTGATGTTCTTTTGCACTAAGGGGTTGAGCATACAAACAAATAAGCGCATGGCAACCTTTGCTTCTCTCTGCGAAGGGCCTATCTTTTACTTTTATGTATTTACTTTTATGAAAAGAGTCAAAAGTTTTCTCTCTATTCCTTTTTATTTTTCTCCTTTGGCAAGCATCATGTGGTGAGGAAAGGTCTAGGCACATATGTCCGGCTGAATATAGATAGCATGAGTTATTATTGTTGACATCACCCTTGAGGTGAATACATTGGGAGGCGAAACTACGAGCCCCTATCTTTCTATGTGTCCGGTTGAAACATTTTGCTCATGTGTGCGCGGTGAGTGTTAGCAATCATGGAAGACTATATGATGGTTCAGTATGTGGGCTTGCCTAAAGGCTCCGATATGTGACCCTTCCTGAAAAGATGATGAATTGTAGTTGCAAAGTTGACTAAGAACATAGTTTGTTAGTTTCTAATAGAGTTTTTGCTTTATACTTCGATAAATGTGGTGAATTGTTACTTACTCATCAGAAGTCTATGATGAAAGTTCTATGATAAGAGTCTTATGTTTAATTTTGTTGTTGTTATAATAATCTACATGATGCTTTTATGTCCGTATTTTGTTTTTATCGACACCTCTCTCTCTCTAGCATGTGGACATGTTTTTCGATTTCGGTTTTCGCTTGAGGACAAGCGAGGTCTAAGCTTGGGGGAGTTGACGTACATTTTGGATCATGTTTTCCTACTGTTATTTATGATGTTTTTATGCATAATAATGCTTTTTGGAGTAATTCTAATGCCTCTTCTCTCATAATTTGCAAGGTACACACAAAGAGGGACAATTCCGCAGCTGGAAATCTGGACCTTGAAAAGCTACGCCAGGCTACCTATTATGCACAACTCCAAATAAGCTGAAACTTCATGGAGAATTTTTATGGAATATATGAAGAATATTGGAGCAAATATGTACTAGAGGGGGACCACCAGGTGGGCACAACCCACCTGGGCGCGCTGGGGAGCCCAGGCGCGCTCTGGTGGGTTGTGCTCACCCAGGCCCACCTCCGGTGCCCATCTTCTCGTATGTAAGTCATTTTGACCTAGAAAAAAAATAAGGAGAGGACTTTCGGGACGGAGCGTCGCCGTCTCGAGGCGGAACTTGGGCAGGAGCACTTTTGCCCGCCGGCGAAGTGATTCCGCCGGGGGAACTTCCCTCCTGGAGGGGGAAATCATGGTCCTCATCATGACCAACAACTCTCCCATCTTGGGGAGGGTAATCTCCATCAACACCTTCAACAACACCATCTCATCTCAAACCCTAGTTCATCTCTTGTGTTCAATCTTGTTACTGAAACTATAGATTGGTGCTTGTGGGTGACTAGTAGTGTTGATTATATCTTGTAGTTGATTACTATATGGTTTATTTGGTGGAAGATTATATGTTCAGATCCAATATGCTATTTAATACCCCTCTAATCTTGAGCATGTTTATCACCTGTGAGTAGTTACTTTTGTTCTTGAGGTCACGGGAGAAATCATGTTGCAAGTAATCATGTGAACTTGATATGTGTTCGATATTTTGATAGTATGTATGTTGTGATTCCCTTAGTGGTGTCATGTGAACGTCGACTACATGATAGTTCACCATATTTGGGCCTAAGGGAATGCATTGTGGAGTAGCAATTAGATGATGGGTTGCAAGAGTGACAGAAGCTTAAACCCCAGTTTATGTGCTATTCCGTAAGGGACCGACTGGATCCAAAAGTTTAATGCTATGGTTAGAATTTATTCTTAATACTTTTCTCGTAGTTGCGGATGCTTGCGGGAGGGTTGATCATAAGTAGGATGTTTGTTCAAGTAAAAACAGCACCTAAGCACAGGTCCACCCACATATCAAATTATCAAAGTAGCGAACACGAATCAAACCAACATGGTGAAAGTGACTAGACGAAAACCCCGTGTACCCTCAAGAATGCTTTGCTTATTATAAGAGACCGTTTTGGCCCGTCCTTTGCCTCAAAAGGATTGGGCTACCTTGCTGCACTTTTCTACTATTATCGCTACTTGCTCGTTACAAATTATCTTGCTATCAAACTACTCCATTACTTACACTTTCAGCACTTGCAGACATGACCTTGCTGAAAACCACTTGTCATTTCCTTCTGCTCCTTGTTGGGTTTGACACTCTTACTTATCAAAAAGAGCTACAATTGACCCCCTATACTTGTGGGTCATCACTTGTAGCGCCCAAGATACGATTCTATCCCAATCACGTGATGAACTCATGATTGGGGCACAACCGCATTTCGAGTGCATAGCAAGGTGGATATCATTACAACATACCATGTACTAAATAGATGAGAATTCAAGATAAAGGCTTACACTCGCCACAAGTTACATCATTTGTACAACTACATCAATACATAGCAATCATCATACAGAAGAGCAGGATCCGACTACGGATGAAATCAAATGAAAAAGAAGAACGACATCCACCCTACTAGCCCAAGCTCCCCCGACCCGGAACCTATTCCCTTGATCGAAGAAGAAGAACTCCAAAAGCAATCAAGCATAGCTCTCATGTCATATCATCGCAATACCTGTACCTGCAACTGTTGTTGTAGTAAACTATGAGCCACGAGGACTTAGCAATCCCATTACCATGGGTATCAAGACTAGCAAAGCTTAATGGGTATGGAAAGGATAAGTGGTGAGGTTGCAATAGCGACTAAGCTATGTATGATGGATAACTCACGAGTACAAGAGTAAGATGAGAAACTACGCAAACGGTCGCAAACTAGTAACAATCAATAAGTGATCCTGAACTACTTACTTTCAAACATAACCCAACCGTGTTCTCCTCTCGAACTTCCCCAAGAAGAGATAGTCATGGTTACACACGCGGTTGGTGTATTTTAATTAAGTTTAGTTCAAGTCCTCTACAACCAGATATTAACAAATTCCCGTCTGCCACATAACCGCGGGCACGGCTCTCGAAAGTTTAAACCCTTGAGGGGTGTCCCAACTTAGCCCATGACGAGCTCACGATCCGCGGAGACAATCCTCCATCGCGGGGCACCCGATCAGACTCAGAATCCCGGTGCACAAGACATTTCGACAATGGTAGAATACATCCAGCAAGACCGCCCGAATGTGCCGAAAAATCCCGATAGGAGCTTCACATATCTCGTTCTCAGGGCACACCGGATGAGACATCCTACGAGTAAAACCAACCCTCGAGTTTCCCTGAGGTGGCCCCACAGTCTACTCGGTTCGGACCAACACTCATAGGAGCACTCGCCCGGGGGGTTGAATTAAGAAATCCTCGGGGTCCGGAAAGTCCCTAGGCAAGTTTTAGCTGTTATTAGGCAAATGGTAAAACCAATGTTGGGCCTTGCTGGAAGAGTTTTATTCAAAGTGAACTGTCAAGAGGGCCCCATACCCCTCACCGTGTTAGGGACGCAAAATCAAGGAACATGACACCGGTATGGCAGAAACTAGGGAGGCAAGAGTGGAACAAAACAGCAAGCATAAGGCCGAGCCTTCCACCCTTTACCAAGTATATAGATGCATTAATTAAATAAGAGATATCGTGATATCCCATGATATCCATGATATCCATGTCCCAACATGGAACAACTTGCAACTGCACCTGCAACTAGAAATGCTATAAGAGGGGCTGAGCAAAGCAGTAGCATAGCCAAACAACGGTTTGCTAGGAAGGGTAAAAAGGTTAGAGGCTATGATGGCAATTGGGAGGATTCATAAACAAGTGGTAGGTAGCGCGACATAACGATAGCATCGAGACAACTAGCATAGCTGATGACCCACAAGTATAGGGGATCTATCGTAGCCTTTTCGATAAGTAAGAGTGTCGAACCCAACGAGGAGCAGAAGGAAATGATAAGCAGTTTTCAGTAAGGTATTCTCTGCAAGCACTGAAATTATCGATAACAGATAGTTTTGTGATAAGATAATTGGTAACGAGCAACAAGTACCAAAAGTAAATAAAGTGCAGCAAGGTGGCCCAATCCTTTTTGTAGCAAAGGACTAGCCTGCACAAACTCTTATATAGAGAAAAGCGCTCCCGAGGGCACATGGGAATTATCGTCAAACTAGGTTTCATCATGTTCATATGATTTGCGTTTGGTACTTTGATAATTTGGTATGTGGGTGGACCGGTGCTTGGGTACTGCCCTTACTTGGACAAGCATCCCACTTATGATTAACCTCTATTGCAAGCATCCGCAACTACAAAAAAAGTATTAAGGTAAACCTAACCATAGCATGAAACATATGGATCCAAATCAACCCCTTACGAAGCAACACATAAACTAGGGTTTAAGCTTCTGTCACTCTAGCAACCCATCATCTACTTATTACTTCCCAATGCCTTCCTCTAGGCCCAAATAATGGTGAAGTGTCATGTGGTCGACATTCACTTAACACCACTAGAGGAGAGACAACATACATCTCATCAAAATATCGAACGAATACCAAATTCACATGACTACTAATAGCAAGACTTCTCCCATGTCCTCAGGAACAAACGCGACTACTCACAAAGCATATTCATGTTCATAATCAGAGGGGTATTAATATGCATATAGGATCTGAACATATGATCTTCCACCAAGTAAACCAACTAGCATCAACTACAAGGAGTAATCAACACTACTAGCAACCCACAAGTACCAATCCCGGACTTAGAGACAAGAATTGGATACAAGAGATGAACTAGGGTTTGAGAGGAGATGGTGCTGGTGAAGATGTTGATGGAGATTGACCCCCTCCCTATGAGAGGATCGTTGGTGATGAAGATGGCGATGATTTCCCCCTCCCGGAGGGAAGTTTCCCCGGCAGAACAGCTCCGCCAGAGCCCTAGATTGGTTCCGCCAAGGTTCCGCCTCGTGGCGGCGGAGTCCCGTCCGGAAAGATGGCTTATGATTTTTTCTCATTGAAAGACTCCATATAGCAGAAGATGGTCATCGAGGGCCACAAGGGGGCCCACGAGGTAGGGGGCGCGTCCAGGGGGGTAGGGCGCGCCCCCACCCTCGTGGGCTGGGTGTGCCCCCTGGTGAACTTCTTACGCTCAGTATTTTTTATATATTCTAAAAATAACTTCCGTGAAGTTTCAGGACTTTTGGAGCTGTGCAGAATAGGTCTCTAATATTTGCTCTTTTTCCAGACCAGAATCCCAGCTGTCGGCATTCCCTCTTTATGTAAACCTTGTAAAATAAGAGAGAATAGGCATAAGTATTGTGACATAATGTGTAATAACAGCCCATAATGCAATAAATATCGATATAAAAGCATGATGCAAAATGGACGTATCAACTCCCCCAAGCTTAGACCTCGCTTGTCCTCAAGCGAAAGCCAAAATCGAAAAATATGTCCACATGTTTAGAGATAGAGGTGTCAATAAAAATAAAATACGGACATGAGGGCATCATGATCATTCTTAGAACAACAACTTATATAATTCTTGTCATATGATTTCTTATGCTAGAGTAATAATTCAATCACAATTTCAAGTATGAATCATAAACTTCATTGAAAACTAACAAACTATAATCTCAGTCATTTGAGCAATTGCAATTTATCATAACATAGGAAAGATTCAATATAAGAGCTTTTCAGCCAGTCCACATACTCAACTATCATATAGTCTTTCACAATTGCTAACACTCACGCAATACTTATGGGTATGGAGTTTTAATCGGACATAGAGAAAGATAGGGGCTTATAGTTTTGCCTCCCAACGTTTTACCTCAAGGGTAATGTCATCAATAATAGTTCATGAAAACTCACATCCAATTAGCCATATATACCAGGATCTTTCCAACATGTTGTGCTTGCCAAAAGATAAAATGTAGAAAGGAAGGGTGAAGATCACCATGACTCTTATGTAAGGCAGGAGATAAAAGTAAAAGATAGGCCCTTCGCAGAGGGAAGCAGAGGTTGTCATGCGCTTTTATGGTTGGATGCACAAAATCTTAATGCGAAAGAACGTCACTTTATATTGCCACTTGTGATATGGACCTTTATTATGCAGTTCGTCGCTTTTATTTCTTCCATATCACACGATCGTATAAAGCTTATTTTCTCCCACACTAATAAGTCATACATATTTAGAGAGCAGTTTTTTTATTGCTTGTACCGATGACAACTTACTTGAGGGATCTTACTCAATCCATAGGTAGGTATGGACTCTCATGGCAAAACTGGTTTAAGGGTGTTTGGAAGCACAAGTAGTATCTCTACTTGGTGCAAAGAATTTGGCTAGCATGAGGGGGAAAGGCAAGCTCAATCATGTTGAATGATCCATGACAATATAATTTATCTCAGATGTAAGAAAACATAAACCATTACGTTATCTTCCTTGTCCAACGTCAACTCTTTAGCATGTCATACTTTAATGAGTGCTCACATTCATAAAAGATGTCCAAGATAGTGTATTTATATGTGAAGACCTCTCTTTCTTTATTACTTCCTATTAATTGCAATGATGACCAAAACTATGTTTGTCAACTCTCAACAGCTTTTATTCATCATACTTTTTCTATGTGAGCTCATTACTCTCCATAAGATCCATATGATCTCTTTTATTTCCTTTTTATTCTTTCTCTTTTCTTTTATTCACTCAAGATCATGGCAAAACAATCAAGCCCTTGACTCAACACTAATCTTTATTATATATAGCTCACGGACTCGATTACATAGAAGGATCATAAAGCAAAACTCACAACTAGATCATACTAAAACTTTATGCTACTAGATCAAGATATTATCAAAAGGTCGAACTAAGAAAAATGGTAAAGATAAAAGTGATGGTGATACGATACCGGGGCACTCCCCCAAGCTTGGCAGTTGCCAAGGGGAGTGCCCATACCCATGTGATTATGTCTCCTTTTTCGGGGATGGGGATGTGATATTCTTGACGATGATGCCCCTCGGGATACGATTCTCCTCCTCGAGCTTATTGACTGGCTGCTTGAGGTCCATTATTTCCTTTCAAAGTTTTCCTGTAACAGCCAAAGCTCACTGCACCCAGGGGTGTTGCATAGCTGCGGGAGAACAAGTGACACTCTTTTCATATTATCATAAGAAAGAAATCTAACATTGGAAGGGATAACCGAGTTTGGGATAGCCGAGCTCTGTAGTTCCCCCATTGTGAATCCAGATCGGAAGTGAGAAGTGACTTCTTGATCCTCCTCCATGGCATCTATCCTCTTCAAATCAGCTTCCATCTCTTCCTCTGTTGCTGGCCCAAAGTGGTCAACATTGTTGTTTGTCATTGATCTCGATGCCGGATGAGACACCTGGCTCTCCCCGACTGACTCTTGCGAAGACATCTTGCTCTAATCTGCAGCAGCAACAGCTCAAAACACAAGCAGAGGATAATTGTGTGATACGGGTGTCAAAACCTTGAAGGGACTATATAATGAATTTTTACCGACCAAAATACGTGACATGTAAGAAAACGGAGTCCGGAGAGCACACGAGGTGCCCACGAGGTAGGGGGCGCCCTCCACCCTCGTGGAGCCCTCGTGTCCTTCCCGGACTGCTTCTTATTTTTCTATTTTTCTAAATATTCCAAAACAAAGGAAAATTGCCATTAGAACTGTTTTGGAGTCGGTTTACTTACCGTACCACATACCTATTCGTTTTTAGAGTCTGAAACGTTCCGGAAAATGTCCCTTATGTATTCCTCCGGGGTTATGGTTTCAATAACATTGGTTTCAACATTTATAGGATTACCTGAGATATAATGTTTAATTCTTTGACCGTTCACCACCTTCGGATTTGTGCCTTCGAAGTTGTTGATTTTTAGGGCACTGGAACGATATACCTCCTCGATAACGTAAGGACCTTCCCATTTAGAGAGAATTTTTCCTGCAAAAAATCTTAAACAAGAGTTGTATAGCAATACATAATCACCTACATTAAACTCACGTTTTGTATTCTTTTTCCATGCCATCTTTTTACTTTTTCTTTACATAATTTGGCATTCTCATAGGCTTGGGTTCTCCATTCATCAAGTGAGCTAATGTCAAATGACCTCTTCTCACCGACAAGTTTGAAATCATAGTTGAGCTCTTTAATAGCCCAATAAGCCTTATGTTTTAGTTCGAGAGGTAAGTGACATGCTTTTCCATAAACCATTTTATACAGAGACATACCCATAGGATTTTTATATGTAGTTCTATAGGCCCATAATGCATCATCGAGTTTCTTGGACCAATTCTTTCTAGATCTATTAACAATCTTTTGCAAAATTAATTTGAGTTCTCTGTTGCTCAATTCTACTTGACCACTAGACCGTGGGTGATAAGGAGATGCAATTCTATGATTAACGTCATATTTAGCAAGCATTTTATGGAAAGCACCATGAATAAAATGTGAACCACCATCAGTCATTAAATATCTAGGGACTCCAAACCTTGGAAAAATAACTTCTTTAAGCATCTTAATAGAGGTGTTATGATCAGCACTACTAGTTGGAATAGCTTCTACCCACTTAGTAATGTAATCAACAGTAACTAAAATATGTGTGTATCCATTGGAGGTAGGAAAAGGTCCCATATTATCAAAGCCCTAAACATCAAATGGTTCAATAACAAGTGAATAGTTCATAGGCACTTCTTGATGTCTACTAATATTACCAATTCTTTGACATTCATCACAAGACAAGACAAACTTATGGGAATCCTTGAAGAGAGTAGGCCAATAAAAACCGGATTGTAATACCTTGTGTGCAGTTCTATCTCCAGCATGGTGTCCTCCATAAGCCTCGGAGTGACACTTGCGTAGGATCTGTTCCTGTTCATGCTTAGGTACACAACGTCTAATAACACCATCTACTCCTTCTTTATAAAGATGTGGGTCATCCCAAAAGTAATGTCTCAAATCATAGAAGAACTTTTTCTTTTGCTGGTATGTGAAACTAGGAGGTATAAATTTAGCAACAATATAATTAGCATAATCAGCATACCATGGAGTAGTACGAGAAGCATTTATGACATTAATTAGCATAATCAGCATACCATGGAGTAGTACGAGAAGCATTTATGACATTAATTAGCATAATCAGCATACCATGGAGTAGTACGAGAAGCATTTATGACATTTAATTGTTCATCAGGAAAGCTATCATCAATAGGTAGTGGGTCATCAAGAACATTCTCTAACCTAGACAAGTTGTCTGCAACGGGGTTCTCAGCTCCCTTTCTATCAATAATATGCAAATCAAATTCTTGTAGCAAGAGAACCCATCTAATAAGTCTAGGTTTAGCATCTTTATTTTCCATAAGGTATTTAATAGCAGCATGATCCGTGTCAATAGTTACTTTAGAATAAAACAATATAAGGTCTGAACTTATCACAAGCAAATACAACTGCTAAGAATTCTTTTTCAGTAGTAGCATAATTTCTCTGAGCATTGTCTAGATTTTTACTAGCATATTGAATAACATTTAATTTCTTATCAACTCTTCTCCCTAGAACAGCACCTACAGCATAATCGCTAGCATCACACATAATTTCAAAAGGTAAATTCCAATCAGGTGGCTGAACAATAGGTGCAGAGATCAATGCTTTCTTAAGTATTTCAAATGCTTCTACACAATCATCATCAAAGACAAATGGTATATCTTTTTTGTAATAAATTAGACAGAGGCCGAGAAATTTTTGAGAAGTCCTTAATGAACCTCCTATAAAAATTGGCATGAGCAAGAAAACTTCTTATACCTTTGATGTCCTTGGGACATGGCATCTTTTCAATAGCATCAACCTTAGCTTTATCAACTTCAATACCTCTTTTAGAAACTTTATGCCCCAAGACAATACCTTCATTAACCATAAAGTGGCACTTCTCCCAATTCAAGACAAGGTTAGTTTCTTCACATCTCTGCAAAACTCGATCAAGGTTGCTTAAGCAATCATCAAAAGAGGATCCATAGACGGAGAAATCGTCCATGAAAACCTCACAAAAGTAAGAGAATATAGCCATCATGCATCTTTGAAAGGTAGCAGGTCCATTACATAAACCAAAAGGCATACGTCTATAAGCAAAAGTACCAAAATGGCAAGTAAAAGCAAAAATGAGATCATTGGCTGACACAGGTATTTGAGAGAAACCAGAATAACCATCTAAAAAGCAAAAATGAGTATGTTTGGATAATCTTTCTAGCATTTGATCGATAAAAGGTAAGGGGTAATGATCTTTTTAGTAGCTTTATTTAATTTGCGGAAATCAATTACCATCCTATAACCTGTAATAATTCTTTGCGGGATCAACTCATCTTTATCATTAGGAACGACAGTAATACCTTCCTTCTTAGGGACACAATGGACAGGACTTACCCACTGACTATCAGCAACGGGATAAATTATACCTGCCTCAAGAAGCTTTAGTATTTCCTTTCTTACCACTTCCTTCATCTTAGGATTCAGCCGTCGTTGATGATCATGAACTGGTTTGGCATCTTCCTCCAAATTTATTTTGTGTTGACACAGAGTGGGACTAATGCCCTTAAGATCATCAAGAGTATATCCAATAGCAGCACGGTGCTTCTTCAGAGTTTCCAATAATCTCTCTTCTTCATGCTCTGAAAGGTTAGCACTTATAATAACAAGATATATCTTTTTCTCATCAAGATAAGCATATTTAAGAGTATCAGGTAACAGTTTGAGCTCAAACACGGGATCACCCTTGGGTGGAGGAGGATCCCCTAGGATTTCAACAGGCAAATTGTGTTTCAGGATGGGTTCCTGTTTAAAGAATACTTCATCTATTTCCCTTCTTTCATTCATAAACATATCATTTTCATGGTCTAGCAAATATTGTTCTAAAGGATCACTAGGAGGTACGGCAATAGAAGCAAGACCAATAATTTCATATTTACTAGGTAATTCCTCTTCACGATGTTGTCTCCAAAATTTAGAAAAGTTGAACTCATGAGACATATCACCTAAATCAATAGTAATAACATCCTTGTTGCAGTCTATCTTAGCATTAACAATGTTCAAGAAGGGTCTACCAAAAATAATGGGACAAAACTATCTTGTGGGGAGCCAAGAACAAGAAAATCAGTAGGATATTTAGTTTTCCCACACAAGACTTCGACATCTCTAACAATTCCCATTGGTGAAATAGTATCGCTATTGGCAAGTTTAAGTGTGACATCAAGTTCTTCTAACTCAGCGAGTTCAATGTCATGCATAATTTCTTTGTATAAGTCAAAAGGTATTGCACTAGCACTAGCACCCATATCACATAAGCCATGATAACAATGATCTCCTATTTTAACCGAAATAACAGGCGTGCCTACCATAGGTCTATGTTTATCTTTAGCACAAGCTTTGGCAATTCTAGCGGTTTCATTACAGAAATGAATAACATGCCCATCAATATTATCAGCCAAGAGATCTTTAACAATAGCAATATTAGGTTCAACTTTAATTTGCTCAGGAGGTGTATAAGTTCTAATATTGCTTTTACGAACCACAGCTGAAGCTTTAGCATGATCTTTTATCCTAACAGGAAAAGGTGGTTTCTCAACATAAGCAGTAGGAACAATAGGATCATTATAAGTGACAGTCTTTTCTTCAACTTTAATAGGTGCAGCTACTTTTACTTCTATGGGAGGATGATATTTAAACCACTTCTCCCTAGGGAGATCAACATGAGTAGCAAAAGATTCACAGAAAGAAGCTACTATCTCAGAGTCAAGTCCATATTTAGTGCTAAATTTACGGAAAACATCGGTATCCATAAAAGATTTAACACAATCAAACCTAGGTGTCATACCTGACTCCTTACCTTCATCGAGGTCCCAATCTTCAGAGTTGCGTTTAATTCTTTCCAATAAATCCCACTTGAATTCAATAGTCTTGATCATAAAAGAGCTAGCACAAGAAGTATCGAGCATGGTGCGATTGCTATCAGAAAGCCGAGCATATAAATTTTGAATAATCATTTCTCTTGAGAGCTCATGATTGGGGCATGAATAGAACATTGATTTAAGCCTCCCCCAAGCTTGAGTGATGCCTTCTCCTTCGCGAGGCCAGAAATTATATATATATATAATTGCGATCACGATGAACAAGATGCATAGGATAAACTTTTGATGAAATTCCAATTTCAATCGTTTGTAGTTCCATGAGCCCGTATCATCACATAGCCTATACCATGTCAATGCATCTCCCTTCAAATATAAAGGGAAGACATTCTTCTTAATAACATCTCCGGGTATACCTGCAAGCTTAAATAATTCACAAACTTCATCCACATATATTAGCTGCTCATCAGGATGCTTTGTTCCATCTCCTACAAAAGGATTAGCTAGCAGTTTTTCTAACATACCCAAAGGAATCTCAAAGCAGACATTTTCATTTTCATTTTCATTTTCGATAGGTTCAGTAGGTTGAGGAGCAACTCTTTGCTCTACTGGTCGGGGTGAAGATACCCCGAACAAGCCCCTCAGAGGATTACTTTCCATAGTAACAAGTGATAGTAAATTTCAGCACACTATATAAAATTTTCCTTACCAAATTCCACCTACCAAAGGCGCTTCACTCCCCGGCAACGGCGCCAGAAAAGTGTCTTGATGACCCACAAGTATAGGGGATCTATCGTAGCCTTTTCGATAAGTAAGAGTGTCGAACCCAACGAGGAGCAGAAGGAAATGATAAGCAGTTTTCAGTAAGGTATTCTCTGCAAGCACTGAAATTATCGGTAACAGATAGTTTTGTGATAAGATAATTGGTAACGAGCAACAAGTAACAAAAGTAAATAAAGTGTAGCAAGGTGGCCCAATCCTTTTTGTAGCAAAGGACAAGCCTGGACAAACTCTTATATAGAGAAAAGCGCCCCCGAGGACACATGGGAATTATTGTCAAGCTAGGTTTCATCACGTTCATATGATTCGCGTTCGGTACTTTGATAATTTGGTATGTGGGTGGACCGGTGCTTGGGTACTGCCCTTACTTGGAGAAGCATCCCACTTATGATTAACCTCTATTGCAAGCATCCGCAACCACAACAAAAGTATTAAGGTAAACCTAACCATAGCATGAAACATATGGATCTAAATCAGCCCCTTACGAAGCAACGCATAAACTAGGGTTTAAGCTTCTGTCACTCTAGCAACCCATCATCTACTTATTACCTCCCAATGCCTTCCTCTAGGCCCAAATAATGGTGAAGTGTCATGTAGTCGACGTTCACATAACACCACTAGAGGAGAGACAACATACATCTCATCAAAATATTGAACGAATACCAAATTCACATGACTACTAATAGCAAGACTTCTCCCATGTCCTCAGGAACAAACGTAACTACTCACAAAGCATATTCATGTTCATAATCAGAGGGGTATTAATATGCATATAGGATCTGAACATATGATCTTCCACCAAGTAAACCAACTAGCATCAACTACAAGGAGTAAACAACACTACTAGCAACCCACAGGTACCAATCCCAGACTTAGAGACAAGAATTGGATACAAGAGATGAACTAGGGTTTGAGAGGAGATGGTGCTGGTGAAGATGTTGATGGAGATTGACCACCTCCCGATGAGACGATCGTTGGTGATGACGATGGCGATGATTTCCCCCTCCCAGAGGGAAGTTTCCCCGGCAGAACAACTCCGCCAGAGCCCTAGATTGGTTCCGCCAAGGTTCCGCCTCGTGGCGGCGGAGTCTCGTCCGGAAAGATGGCTTATGATTTTTTTCTCATCAAAAGACTCCATATAGCAGAAGATGGTCATCGGAGGGCCACTAGGGGGCCCACGAGGTAGGGGGCGTGCCCAGGGGGTAGAGCGCGCCCCCTACCCTCGTGGGCAGGGTGTGCCCCCTGGTGAACTTCTTGCGCTCAGTATTTTTTATATATTCTGAAAATAACTTCCATGAAGTTTCAGGACTTTTGGAGCTGTGTAGAATAGGTCTCTAATATTTGCTCTTTTTCCAGCCCAGAATCCCAGCTGCCGGCATTCCCCCTCTTTATATAAACCTTGTCAAATAAGAGAGAATAGGCATAAGTATTGTGACATAATGTGTAATAACAGCCCATAATGCAATAAATATCGATATAAAAGCATGATCCAAAATGGACGTATCAATAGCAAAGATAGTAGTGAGATCCAAGGCGACGGTCATCTTGCCTGAAATCCCGCTAGGAAGAAGACCGAAACCATGAAGAAGACGAACAGGCGTAGTCGAACGAATCCTCACAACCGCCACGTAACTGGAACTATCGAGAAGAACAGCATCCCGAAAGAAACAAACAACATAGTAAACCAACAAGCATAAACATGGCATGATGCACAATCAAGTATGATGCATGTCCGGTTTAATGATTCATGGCATGGCAAAGTACAACAAACAACACTACAAATTAAGTGGGGCTCAATATGCAACGAGTTGCATATTGACAAACCACCACATTCAATTATTTAATTTGCTTTCGTTTAAGCTACTCAACAATATTAAATGTTGTTAAACATGGTAAGAGGTGAAGCATAATAAAAACTACCTGTGTAGGCAAGTTTAAATGAGGCCGGAACAACAAACAACAATTTCGGTATATCCCCACATGTCATTTAGCAATTTGATGCAAACAACAATTTTAAACATTTTAAATGTTATTATCATGATGCGGATGACATATGGAAGTTATATGCAATTTTTATGAAGATGTTGGCATATGATAAGATATGGAGCATTTTGTCACCACGGCGGAAAGAAAGGGGTGCCACGGCAACATTCCGGCTACTCCGACAACTCATTGAGATGTCGGTGGCAAAAGAAAGTGTGACGGGAGAGTGCTATGCAAGGATGGTGGGGTGATCCCAATAACCGGGTGTCCCACATGACGGTGGCAAGGAAACGAGTGACAACATGTGACGAACAAGTCGGGCACGATGCAAACGCGAGCATCTCATACAACAAAAACATTTGTCCATGGGTCATTGTCTCGACAGTTATACCTTGGAAGCATGCATTTTCAAAGCGGACCGGGTTCAATGCGGCGTAGATGGGAGTAGACGTTCTCGTGATGGTAGTGGAAGTAGTGGTACACATCTCGGAGGGGGACTTGATGCATCCGATGTCTTCGGGGGCGACGGTAGTGGAACTTGGCGTTAGTTCTACATGGGTCTTCGGCGACGGTAGCTGTACATGGCAAAGGTAGTGGTACTATGCGTCAATTGTCGTGGTACTTGGGATCTTCGGAAACACCAGTCGTCGCGGTATGCGTTCTTGGCGATTCTGTAGGAGCGGCAGGGGTACTTGACGCATCCACAATAGGGTCTTGGCGTCCTTGATTCGACCGTCTTGGTAACGGAAAAACGACAAAAGCAAGTAGTGGTCGTGGGGATGCCCCGGTCAGTGGGGGTCTTGGTCTTGTGACGAGCAACGACACTGGACGTGCACAGGATCCAGAGGCCATCGGGGCCAAACAGAGGGCCTTGGCGTCCATGGTGGATGAATACCATAGTGCGAGGTGGTGGCTTGGAGGGCGAACGACCGAGGGAAGGAGGCACAGACATCGTGGCGGTGCCATGGCCAGCGGAAGCAGCAGCAAGCTCGGCGGGGCCTGGGCGCGGACGAGGAGACGCGGGAGGCGGGGGGTCCAGCAAGGTCGCTCCGGTGACCGGCCCGCGGGGTCGGGTCCGAGCGGCGACGAGGGGCGAAGTGGTCGGCGTCGGCCTTGGCACGACAGAGGTGGAGCAGGGAGGGGGCGGGGCAGAGGA
Source organism: Triticum aestivum (assembly GCF_018294505.1). NCBI lineage: Eukaryota > Viridiplantae > Streptophyta > Magnoliopsida > Poales > Poaceae > Triticum > Triticum aestivum. Next base: position 344,568,188 of record NC_057812.1, on the reverse strand, counting down.
GGTTGGCGAGCGAAGCTCAAGGCAGGGGCAACACACGAGGTGGTCGGCAGAGGGGGTGGTGGCGAAGCTCGGGGCAAGGGGCGGCGCCATAGGAGGGGTTCGAGGGAGATCGAGGAGAGGGATGAGGGGCTCCTCTAGCGGCGCTATCTGGAGGAGGACGAGGGGGGTCGAGGAAGAGAGATGTGGATCGGGGCTGCATGTGTGGGATCGGGCAAGCGGCGACGGGCAGAGGGAACGAGGGAGTGGGATCGAGAGGAGGGGGTCTCCCTGGCGCTAGGGTTGAGAAGGGGGCTGCTGGGCCTTAGGTGCAATGGGCCTAGGGAGGTTGGGACGGGTCTGGGTGGAGGTCCAAGTGGCCAGCTGCGCTGCTGGGAGGTGCAGCTGGGCTGGGCTCTCTCCTCTCTCTCTTTAATTTTCTTTAAAAGAAAAGCATTAGAGAGAAGGAAAATGAAGAGGGGTTAGGGAAAGTAATTTGAGCACGAGGACAATTTTCCTGGACTCATAAAATGAGCTTGAACCAAGAAAACTAGAAAGTGAGCATGGGCGAAGATTGGATTCGAACTCATTTGGATTAAATTGAAATGAGTTTGAATAAGAAGTGGGCGTTTGAAAGGTCCAAAAAATGTTGAGCATTTAGATGGTGCTTGGAAAAGTGATGAAAGGATATATGGCAAAGTTAGAGACCAAGAATTGTGATAACAAAGGCATTGGGATTTATTTTTGCAAGTGTGTGATGGTCAATTTCAAATTAATGGAATATTTATTATAGCCCTCTAATATATTGGGATGATATGTTATAAAGAGAAATCACCATGTGAATTCCCTCGTTTTAAATGGGCCGAAGATCCATGCAATTTATTTAGCTGAGTTTTAAAAAGGGGGTGCAAGATGACATGATGCAATGCACATGATGCAGAGATGAAAGCACGAACAAAACAAATCACACGGTGAAACTCAGAAAACATGGAAGGCATCTGGAGCGCTGGTCTTGGGGCGTCATACCACTCTCCATTGCCGGAGGAGGAAATCCCACTCTCGAGCTATCTAGTTGCTTGTGAAACTTTCGATGAACCTATAAGTTTTCGTTATGAGCACCTAGTTACATATGATGTTTGCACAATCCCAACGTCCACCGCACGGTAGGAAGTGACTACAATACTCTCATGGTCTAAGGAACTAAAAACACGTGTTAACACTTGATACGTCTCCAACGTATCTATAATTTTTGATTGTTCCATGCTATTATATTATCTGTTTTGGATGTTTTATATGCATTAATATTCTATTTTATATTATTTTGGGGACTAACTTATTAACCTAGAGCCCAGTGCCAGGTCTTTTTCTTGTTTTGAGCTTCACAGAAAAGGAATACTAAACGCGGTCCAAACGGAATAAAACTTCACGATGATTTTTCTTTTACTAGAAGACACCCAGCGGACTTGGAGTGCAAGTCAGAAGAGCCACGAGGCAGTGGCAAGGGTGGAGGGCACGCCCTAAGGGGGGGCTACCTTGTGGGCCCCTCGGTGACTCCCTAACCTAGATCTTCCCCTTATACATTCACATATAGTCCAAAACCCTCAGATGGATCCACAAAAACACTTTCCCACCGCGGCAACCTTCTGTTCCTGTGAGATCCCATCTTGGGGCCTTTTTCGGCATCCTGTCGGAGGGGGATTCGATCACGGAGGGCTTCTACATCAACCCTATTGCACTTACGATGAAGCATGTGTAGTTTACATCAGACCTACGGGTCCATAGCTAGTAGCTAGATGGCTTCTTCTCTCTCTTTGATTCTCAATATCATGTTCTCCTCGACATTCTTGGAGATCTATCCGATGTAATCTTCTTTTGTGGTGTGTTTGTCGAGATCTGATGAATTGTGGATTTATGATCGGCTTATCTATGAATATTATTTGAATCTTCTCTGAATTCTTATATGCATGATTTGATATCTTTGTATTTCTCTTTGAACTATCAGTTTGGTTTGGCCGACTAGATTGGATTTTCTTGCAATGGGAGAGGTGCTTAGCTTTGGGTTCAATCTTGCATGATTTCACCTAGTGACAAAGTAGGGGTAGCGAGACACGTATTGAATTGTTGCCATCGAGGATAAAAAGATGGTGTTTTCATCATATTGCTTGAGTTTATTCCTCTACATCATGTCATCTTACTTAAGGCGTTACTCCATTCTTTATGAGCTTAATACTCTAGATGCATGCTGGTTAGCGGTCGATGTGTGGAGTAATAGTAGTAGATGCAGGCAGGACTCGGTCTACTTGACACGGACGTGATGCCTATATTGCATAGTCATGGCCTTGGATATTGTCATAACTTTGCGCTTTTCTATCAATTGCTCGACAGTAATTTGTTGACCCATCATATTATTTGCCTTCAAGAGAGAAGCCTCTAGTGAAACCTATGCCCCCCAGATCTATTTTCCATGATATTAGTTTCCGATCTACTATTTTGCAATCTTTTATTTCCAGATCTATAAGCCAAAAAATCCAAAAATATTTTATCTTTTGTTTAGTTTATCCATCTCTATCAGATCTCACCTTGGCAAGTGACCGTGAAGGGATTGACAACCCCTTTATCGCGTTGGGTGCAAGTGTTTGATTGTTTGCGCAGGTGCATCTATTGGGGACTTGTGCGTTTCTCCTGCTGGATTAATACCTTGGTTCTTAACTGAGGGAAATACTTATCTCTACTGTGCTGCATCACCCTTTCCTATTCAAGGGAAAGACAATGCAAACTCAAGAAGTAGTGATACGTCTCCGTCGTATCTATAATTTTTGATTGTTCCATGCCAATATTCTTCAACTTTCATATACTTTAGGCAACTTTTTATACTATTTTTAGGACTAACATATTGATCCAGTGCCCAGTGCCAGTTCCTGTTTGTTTCATGTTTTTTGTTTCGCAGAATATCCATATCAAACGGAGTCCAAATGGGATAAAAACTGACGGAGATTTTGTTGGAATATATATGATTTTTGGGAAGAAAAATCCACGCGAGACGGTGCCCGAGGGAGGCACGAGGCAGGGGAGCGTGTCCCTGACACACGTGGCCACCCCGTAAGGCGGTTGATGCCCTTCTTTCGCCGCAATAAAGCTAATATCCGGATAGAGATCGTGTTAAAATTTCAGCCCAATCGGAGTTACGGATCTCCGGGAATATAAGAAACGGTGAAAGGGTAGAATCTGTGAACGCAGAAACAGAGAGAGACAGTGAGACATATCCAATCTCGGAGGGGATCTCGCCCCTCCCATGCCATGAAGACCAAGGAACAGAGGGGAAACCCTTCTCCCATATAGGGAGGATGTCAAGGAAGAAGAAGAAGGAGGGGGGCTCTCTCCCCCTCGCTTCCGGTGGCGCCGGAGTGCCACCGGGGGCCATCATCATCACTGCAATCTTCACCAACAACTTCATCGCCATCATCACCAACTCTTCCCCCCTCTATGCGGTGGTGTAACCTCTCTCTTACCTGCTGTAATCTCTACTTAAACATGGTGCTCAACACTATATATTATTTCCCAATGATGTATGGCTATCCTATGATGTTTGAGTAGATCCGTTTTGTCCTATGGGTTAATTGATGATCATGATTGGTTTGAGTTGCATGTTTTATTATTGGTGCTATCCTATGGTGCTCTCTGTGTCGCGCAAGCATGAGGGATTCCCGCTATAGGGTTTGCAATATGTTCATGATTTGCTTATGGTGGGTGGCGTGAGTGACAGAGGCACAGACTCGAGTAAGTAGGTTGTTTGCGTATGGGATAAAGAGGACTTGATACTTTAATGCTATGGTTGGGTTTTACCTTAATGATCTTCAGTAGTTGCAAATGCTTGCTAGAGTTCCAATCATAAGTGCATATGATCCAAGTAGAGAAAGTATGTTAGCTTATGCCTCTCCCTCAAATAAAATTGCAATAATGATTACCGGTCTAGTTATCGATTGCCTAGGGACAAATAACTTTCTCATAACAAAAAGCTCTCTACTAAAACTAACTTAGTTGTGTCTTTATCTAAACAGCCCCTACTATTTATTTACATGCTCTTTACTGTCTTGCAAACCTATCCAAAAACACCTAAATAATACTTCTAGTTTCATACTTGTTCTAGGTAAAGCGAACGTTAAGCGTAGAGTTGTATCGGTGGTCGATAGAACTTGAGGGAATATTTGTTCTACCTTTAGCTCCTCGTTGGGTTCGACACTCTTACTTATCGAAAGAGGCTACAATTGATCCCCTATACTTGTGGGTTATCAAGACCTTTTTCTGGCACCGTTGCCGGGGAGTTATAGCGTGGGGTGAATATTCTCGTGTGTGATTGTTTGCTTTATCACTAAGTAACTTTTTTTCTGTTCTTAGTTGTTCTTTATCTCTAGTTATGGATTAGGAACACGAAATACCAAAAAAATTAGGTGTACTTGCTACTCATGGAGATGAGGAACCTCCTAAAACCCTCGATGCTCGTTATGTGATAGATATTATGTACTACTTTGGTAATCCTGAGAAAACCCCATTCAATTATGTTATGGGAGACACGTTGGATCAATGTGAATACTTTAGGGATTATTGCTTGACTCAAAAGGGGAAACTATTATGGGATCAAATTCATATGTTGCATTGGTATGCTCGGCAACTTTGCTTGAGATATGATTATACTTGTTGCTCTAGGATGAAGGCTCCACACCTTCCCTTTTCATGCAAATTTAATGATGATAAAACCTTGGCTTCTTATGCTAGAGGTATATATGACTACTATGATGTGGAACAAATAGAAGAATTTCTTGCTTTTATGGGTGCTCATGAAATTGAATCTATGTTCAAAGAATATGAAAATCTTTATGATGCTGTCTACAGACCTAAAAATTTAGCTATCCTTAAATATTGTTATGAGAATTATGAATACAATTCCGATATTTATGCGTTTATTGAGAAAGTCTCCGCTGTCCTAGAAGAGATTAATATTTTGCAGGAACCTATGGAAGAAGAAATTGATGAAACTGTGAGCTTATTGGATGAAAAAGATGAGGGGGAGAGAGAAGAACAAAAGGAGGAAGAGCGGATTGATCACCCGTGCCCACCTTCTAATGAGAGTAACTCTTCAACTCATACATTGTTTAATTTCCCTTCATGCTTACCGAAGGATGAACGCTATGATAATTGCTATGATCCCGTTGATTCTTTTGAAATATCCCTTTTTGATGATGCTTGCTATGCTTGTGGCCAAGATGCTAATATGAATTATGCTTATGGAGATGAACTTGCTATAGTTCCTTATGTTAAACACGAAATTCTTGCTATTGCACCCACACATGATAGTCCTACTATCTTTTTGAATCCAAACTACACTATATCGGAGAAGTTTTTGCTTATTAAGGATTATATTGATGGGTTGCCTTTTACTGTTGCACATGATGATTTTGATAGATATAATATGCATGTGCTTGCTGCTCCTACTTGCAATTATTATGAGAGAGGAACTACATCCCCGCCTCTCTATGTTTCCAATATGATAAAATTGTAAGAAATTGTTTATACTATGCATTGGCCTTTACTTTGTGTGCATGAATTGTTCTTTTATGACATGCCGGTGCATAGGAAGAGAGTTAGACTTCATTGTTACATGATATATGTTACTTTGTGTTCACTACTAAATAACAAATCATTGTTAATTAAAATTGGCTTTGATATACCTTGGGATCCGGGTGGATTCACTACTTGAGCACTATATGCCTAGCTTAATGGCTTTAAATAAAGCGCTGCTAGGGAGACAACCAAGTTTTAGAGAGTCATTTATTTATGTTGAGTGCTTTTATAAAGTTTAAAAACAAAAAAATAAAGAGGGGAACCCAAAACTTTTTCTAAAAGGAAAGTGAAAGTGAGAGAGACAAGCATTGTTGAAGTGGGAGCTAGCCTTGAACTTTGTTCATGCTCACGGAAACTTTGTGAATCTTGATTACAGAAACTTTTCAACAAAAATAATTATCCCCTTGTACAATTCCTTTGTATTATAAAAATAATGTGCCAAGGTTTGCCTTTAGGATGTTTACTTTGCTTATTGGTTTGTACGGTGCAGGACAGAAACTTTTGCTGTAGCGCGTGATTTTACATTTTTTTACTAGAACGTCAAATGGTTCTGATTATTTTTGCACTGTCTTTATATACATTTTTTTTATTTTTCCTAATTTTGGTAGAATGTTTCAAGTATCAGAAGTATGGTGAATGTTCAGATTATTACAGACTGTTCTATTTTAGACATATTCTATTTTTGATGCATAGTTTGCTTGTTTTGATGAAACTATCGATTTATATCAGTGGATTAAGCCATGAAAAAGTTATATTACAGTAGACACAATGCAAAAACAAAATATGAATTGGTCTGCAACAATACTTAGAGTAGTGATTTGCTTTATTATACTAACGGATCTTACCGAGTTTTCTGTTGAAGTTTTGTGTGGATGAAGTGTTCGATGATCGAGGAGGTCTCGATGTGAGAAGAAGGAAGAGAGGCAAGAGCTCAAGATTGGGGATGTCTGAGGCACCCCAAGTAAATGTTCAAGGATACTCAAGCGTCTAAGCTTGGGGATGCCCCAGAAGGCATCCCCTCTTTCTTCAACAAGTATCGGTATGTTTTCGGATTCGTTTCATTCATGTGATATGTGCAATCTTGGAGCGTCTTTTGCGTTTAGTTTTCATTTTTATTTTATGCACCATGATTGTATGAGATAGTCCTTGGTTTATTTATAGAATGCTCTATGGACTTCACTTATATCTTTTGAGTATGGCTTTATAGAATGCTTCATGTGCTTCGCTTATATCATTTGAAGTTTGGATTGCCTGTTTCTCTTTACATAGAAAACCGTCATTTGTAGAATGCTATTTTGCTTCACTTATATTTGTTAGAGAATGTGCATATCTTTTTTAGAAAGAATTAAACTCTCTTGCTTCACTTATATCTATTTAGAGAGATGAAAGGAATTGGTCATTCACATGGTTAGTCATAAAATCCTACATAAAACTTGTAGATCACTTAATATGATATGTTTGATTCCTTGCAATAGTTTTGTGATATAAAGATGGTGATATTAGAGTCATGCTAGTGGCTAGTTGTGGATTAGTAGAAATACTTGTGTTGAGGTTTGTGATTCCCGTAGCATGCACGTATGGTGAACCTTTATGTAACGAAGTCGGAGCATGAGGTATTCATTGATTGTCTTCCTTATGAGTGGCGGTCGGGGACGAGCGATGGTCTTTTCATACCAATCTATCCCCTAGGGGCATGCTGTAGGAAATATGCCCTAGAGGCAATAATAAAGTTATTATTTATTTCCTTATATCATGATAAATGTTTATTATTCATGCTAGAATTGTATTAACCGGAAACATAATACTTGTGTGAATACATAGACAAACAAAGTGTCACTAGTATGCCTCTACTTCACTAGCTCGTTAATCGAAGATGGTTATGTTTCCTAACCATAGACATGAGTTATCATTTGATTAATGAGATCACATCATTAGGAGAATGATGTGATTGACATGACCCATTCCATTAGCTTAGCACCCGATCGTTTAGTATGTTGCTATTGCTTTCTTCATGACTTATACATGTTCCTATGACTATGAGATTATGCACCTCCCGTTTACCGGAGGAACACTTTGTGTGCTACCAAATGTCACAACGTAACTGGTGATTATAAAGGTGCTCTACAGGTGTCTCCAAAGGTACATGTTGGGTTGGCGTATTTCGAGATTAGGATTTGTCACTCCGATTGTCGGAGAGGTATCTCTGGGACCTCTCGGTAATGCACATCACTTAAGCCTTGCAAGCAATGCAACTAATAAGTTAGTTTCAAGATGATGTATTATAGAACGAGTAAAGAGACTTGCCGGTAACGAAATTGAACTAGGTATTGAGATACCAACGACCGAATCTCGGGCAAGTAACATACCGATGACAAAGGGAACAAACGTATGTTGTTATGCGGTCTGACCGATAAATATCTTCGTAGAATATGTAGGAGCCAATATGAGCATCTATGTTCCGCTATTGGTTATTGACTGGAGACGTGCCTCGGTCATGTCTACATTGTTCTCGAACCCGTAGGGTCCGCACGCTTAACGTTACGATGGCAGTTTCATTATGAGTTTATATATTTTGATGTACTGAAGGTTATTCGGAGTCCCGGATGTGATCACGGACTTGACGAGGAGTCTTGAAATGGTCGAGACATAAAGATCGATATATTGGACGACTATATTTGGACACCGGAAAGGTTCCAGGTGAGATTGGGACAATATCGGATCACCGGGAGGTTATCGGAACCCCCCAGGAGGTATATGGGCCTTATTGGGCCTTAGTGGAAAGGAGGGGAAAGGAGCAAGGGAGGGGGCGCGCCCCCCAAGCCCAATCCGAATTGGGAGGGGCCCCCCTTTCCTTCCTCCCTCCTTCCTCTTCCTTCCCTCTCCTACTCCTAATAGGAAAAAGGGAGTCCTACTCCCTATGGGAGTTGGACTCCCCCTTAGGGCGCGCCACCCTCCTTGGCCGGCCCCCTCCTCCACTCCTTTATATACGGGGGCAGGGGGCACCCCATAGACACAACAATTGATCATTGATCTCTTAGCCGTGTGCGGTGCCCCCCTCCACCATAATCCTCGATAATATTGTAGCGGTGCTTAGGCGAAGCCCTGCGACGGTAGAACATCAAGATCGTCACCATGCCGTCGTGCTGACGGAACTCATCCCCGACACTTTGCTGGATCGGAGTCCGGGGATCGTCATCGAGCTGAACGTGTGCTAGAACTCGGAGGTGTTGTAGTTTCGGTGTTTGATCGGTCGGGTCGTGAAGACGTACGACTACATCAACCGCGTTGTGCTAATGCTTCCGCGTCCAGTCTATGAGGGTACATAGACAACACTCTTCCCTCTCATTGCTACACATCACCATGATCTTGCGTGTGCGTAGGATTTTTTTTGAAATTACTACGTTCCCCAACAGTGGCATCCGAGCCTAGGTTTTGCGTTGATGTTATGCACGAGTAGAACACAAGTGAGTTGTGGGCGATATAAGTCATACTGCTTACCAGCATGTCATACTTTGGTTCGGCGGTATTGTTGGATGAAGCGGCCAGGACCGACATTACGCGTACGCTTACGCGAAACTGGTTCTACCGACGTGCTTTGCACACAGGTGGCTGGCGAGTGTGGATACGCCCGGTCCTTGCGAAGGTTAAAACAACACCAACTTGACAAACTATCGTTGTGGTTTTGATGCGTAGGTAAGAACAGTTCTTGCTAAGCCCGTAGCAGCCACGTAAAACTTGCAACAACAAAGTAGAGGACGTCTAACTTGTTTTTGCAGGGCATGTTGTGATGTGATATGGTCAAGACATGATGCTAAATTTTATTGTATGAGAAGATCATGTTTTGTAACCGAGTTATCGGCAACTGGCAGGAGCCATATGGTTGTCGCTTTATTGTATGCAATGCAATCGCGCTGTAATGCTTTGCTTTATCACTAAGCGGTAGCGATAGTCATGGAAGCATAAGATTGGCGAGACGACAACGATGCTATGATGGAGATCAAGGTGTCACGCCGGTGACGATGGTGATCATGACGATGCTTCGGAGATGGAGATCACAAGCACAAGATGATGATGGCCATATCATATCACTTATATTGATTGCATGTGATGTTTATCTTTTATGCATCTTATCTTGCTTTGATTGACGGTAGCATTATAAGATGATCTCTCACTAAATTTCAAGATAAAAGTGTTCTCCATGAGTTGCACCATTGCCAAAGTTCTCGTGCCCAGACACCACGTGATGATCGAGTGTGATAAGCTCTACGTCCATCTACAACGGGTGCAAGCCAGTTTTGCACACGCAGAATACTCAGGTTAAACTTGACGAGCCTGGCATATGCAGATATGGCCTCGGAACACTGAGATTTAAAGGTCGAGCGTGAATCATATAGTAGATATGATCAACATAGTGATGTTCACCATTGAAAACTACTCCATTTCACGTGATGATCGGTTATGGTTTAGTTGATTTGGATCACGTGATCACTTAGAAGATTAGAGGGATGTCTTTCTAAGTGGGAGTTCTTAAGTAATATGATTAATTGAACTTAAATTTATCATGAACTTAGTACCTGATAGTATCTTGCTTGTTTATGTTTGATTGTAGATAGATGGCCTGTGCTGTTGTTCCGTTGAATTTTAATGCGTTCCTTGAGATAGCAAGGTTGAAAGATGATGGTAGCAATTATACGGACTGGGTCCGTAACTTGAGGATTATCCTCATTGCCGCACAAAAGAATTACGTCCTGGAAGCACCGCTGGGTGCCAGTCCTGCTGCTGGAGCAACACCAAATGTTATGAACGTCTGGCAGAGCAAAGCTGATGACTACTCGATAGTTCAGTGTGCCATGCTTTACGGCTTAGAATCAGGACTTCAACGACGTTTTGAACGTCATGGAGCATATGAGATGTTCCAGGAGTTGAAGTTAATATTTCAAGCAAATGCCCGGATTGAGAGATATGAAGTCTCCAATAAGTTCTATAGCTGCAAGATGGAGGAGAACAGTTCTGTCAGTGAGCATATACTCAAAATGACTGGGTATAATAATCACTTAATTCAACTAGGAGTTAATCTTCTGGATGATTGCGTCATTGACAAAATTCTCCAATCACTTCCACCTAGCTACAAGAGCTTCGTGATGAACTATAATATGCAAGGGATGAATAAGACAATTCCCGAGGTCTTCGCAATGCTAAAAGCTGCGGAGGTAGAAATCAAGAAGGAGCATCGAGTGTTGATGGTCAACAGGACCACTAGTTTCAAGAAAAAGAGCAAGGGGAAGAAGAAGGGGAACTTCAAGAAGAACAGCAAGCAAGTTGCTGCTCAGGAGAAGAAACCCAAGTCTGGACCTAAGCCTGAAACTGAGTGCTTCTACTGCAAGCAGACTAGTCACTGGAAGCGGAACTGCCCCAAGTATTTGGCGGATAAGAAGGATGGCAAGATGAACAAAGGTATATGTGATATACATGTTATTGATGTGTACCTTACTAGAGCTCGCAGTAGCACCTGGGTATTTGATACTGGTTCTGTTGCTAATATTTGCAACTCGAAACAGGGACTACGGATTAAGCGAACACTGGCAAAGGATGAGGTGATGATGCGCGTGGGAAATGGTTCCAAAGTCGATGTGATTGCGGCCGGCACGCTACCTCTACATCTACCATCGAGATTAGTATTAGACCTAAATAATTGTTATTTGGTGCCAGCGTTGAGCATGAACATTATATCTGGATCTTGTTTGATGCGAGACGGTTATTCATTTAAATCAGAGAATAATGGTTGTTCTATTTATATGAGTAATATATTTTATGGTCATGCACCCTTGAAGAGTGGTCTATTTTTGATGAATCTCGATAGTAGTGATACACATATTCATAATGTTGAAGCCAAAAGATGCAGAGTTGATAATGATAGTGCAACTTATTTGTGGCACTGCCGTTTAGGTCATATCGGTGTAAAGCGCATGAAGAAACTCCATACTGATGGACTTTTAGAACCACTTGATTATGAATCACTTGGTACTTGTGAACCATGCCTCATGGGCAAGATGACTAAAATGTCGTTCTCCGGTACTATGGAGAGAGCAACAGATTTGTTGGAAATCATACATACAGATGTATGTGGTCCAATGAATGTTGAAGCTCGTGGCGGATATCGTTATTTTCTCACCTTCACAGATGATTTAAGCAGATATGGGTATATCTACTTAATGAAACATAAGTCTGAAACATTTGAAAAGTTCAAAGAATTTCAGAGTGAAGTTGAAAATCATCGTAACAAGAAAATAAAGTTTCTACGATCTGATCGTGGAGGAGAATATTTGAGTTACGAGTTTTGTTTACATTTGAAACAATGCGGAATAGTTTCACAACTCACGCCACCCGGAACACCACAGCGTAATGGTGTGTCCGAACGTCGTAATCGTACTTTACTAGATATGGTGCGATCTATGATGTCTCTTACAGATTTACCGCTATCGTTTTGGGGTTATGCTTTAGAGACGGCCGCATTCACGTTAAATAGGGCACCATAAAAATCCGTTGAGACGACACCTTATGAACTATGGTTTGGCAAGAAACCAAAGTTGTCGTTTCTGAAAGTTTGGGGCTGCGATGCTTATGTGAAAAAGCTTCAACCTGATAAGCTCGAACCCAAATCGGAGAAATGTGTCTTCATAGGATACCCGAAGGAGACTGTTGGGTACACCTTCTATCACAGATCCGAAGGCAAGACATTTGTTGCTAAGAATGGATCCTTTCTAGAGAAGGAGTTTCTCTCGAAAGAAGTGAGTGGGAGGAAAGTAGAACTTGATGAGGTAACTGTACCTGCTCCCTTATTGGAAAGTAGTACATCACAAAAACCGGTTTCTGTGACACCTACACCAATTAGTGAGGAAGCTAATGATGATGATCATGAAACTTCAGAACAAGTTACTACTGAACCTCATAGATCAACCAGAGTAAGATCCGCACCAGAGTGGTACGGTAATCCTGTTCTGGAAGTCATGCTACTAGATCATGATGAACCTACGAACTATGAAGAAGCGATGGTGAGCCCAGATTCCGCAAAATGGCTTGAGGCCATGAAATCTGAGATGGGATCCATGTATGAGAACAAAGTGTGGACTTTGGTTGACTTGCCCAATGATCGGCAAGCAATTGAGAATAAATGGATCTTCAAGAAGAAGACTGACGCTAACGGTAATGTTACTGTCTACAAAGCTCGACTTGTCGCAAAAGGTTTTCAACAAGTTCAAGGGATTGACTACGATGAGACCTTCTCACCCGTAGCGATGCTTAAGTCTGTCCGAATCATGTTAGCAATTGCCGCATTTTATGATTATGAAATTTGGCAGATGGATGTCAAAACTGCATTCCTGAATGGATTTCTCGAAGAAGAGTTGTATATGATGCAGCCGGAAGGTTTTGTCGATCCAAAGGGAGCTAACAAAGTGTGCAAGCTCCAGCGATCCATTTATGGACTGGTGCAAGCATCTCGGAGTTGGAATAAACGCTTTGATAGTGTGATCAAAGCATTTGTTTTATACAGACTTTTGGAGAAGCCTGTATTTACAAGAAAGTGAGTGGGAGCTCTGTAGCATTTCTGATATTATATGTGGATGACATATTACTAATCGGAAATGATATAGAATTTCTGGATAGCATAAAGGGATACTTGAATAAGAGTTTTTCAATGAAAGACCTCGGTGAAGCTGCTTACATATTGGGCATTAAGATCTATAGAGATAGATCAAGACGCTTAATTGGACTTTCACAAAGCACATACCTTGACAAAGTTTTGAAGAAGTTCAAAATGGATCAAGCAAAGAAAGGATTCTTGCCTGTGTTACAAGGTGTGAAGTTGAGTAAGACTCAATGCCCGACCACTGCAGAAGATAGAGAGAAAATGAAAGATGTTCCCTATGCTTCAGCCATAGGCTCTATCATGTATGCAATGCTGTGTACCAGACCTGATGTGTGCCTTGCTATAAGTCTAGCAGGGAGGTACCAAAGTAATCCAGGAGTGGATCACTGGACAGCGGTCAAGAACATCCTGAAATACCTGAAAAGGACTAAGGATATGTTTCTCGTATATGGAGGTGACAAAGAGCTCATCGTAAATGGTTACGTTGATGCAAGCTTTGACACTGATCCGGACGATTCTAAATCGCAAACCGGATACGTATTTACATTAAACGGTGGAGCTGTCAGTTGGTGCAGTTCTAAACAAAGCGTCGTGGCGGGATCTACATGTGAAGCGGAGTACATAGCTGCTTCGGAAGCAGCAAATGAAGGAGTCTGGATGAAGGAGTTCATATCCGATCTAGGTGTCATACCTAGTGCATCGGGTCCAATGAAAATCTTTTGTGACAATACTGGTGCAATTGCCTTGGCAAAGGAATCCAGATTTCACAAGAGAACCAAGCACATCAAGAGACGCTTCAATTCCATCCGGGATCTAGTCCAGGTGGGAGACATAGAGATTTGCAAGATACACACGGATCTGAATGTAGCAGACCCATTGACTAAGCCTCTTCCACGAGCAAAACATGATCAGCACCAAGGCTCCATGGGTGTTAGAATCATTACTGTGTAATCTAGATTATTGACTCTAGTGCAAGTGGGAGACTGAAGGAAATATGCCCTAGAGGCAATAATAAAGTTATTATTTATTTCCTTATATCATGATAAATGTTTATTATTCATGCTAGAATTGTATTAACCGGAAACATAATACTTGTGTGAATACATAGACAAACAAAGTGTCACTAGTATGCCTCTACTTGACTAGCTCGTTAATCGAAGATGGTTATGTTTCCTAACCATAGACATGAGTTGTCATTTGATTAATGAGATCACATCATTAGGAGAATGATGCAATTGACATGACCCATTCCATTAGCTTAGCACCCGATCGTTTAGTATGTTGCTATTGCTTTCTTCATGACTTATACATGTTCCTATGACTATGAGATTATGCAACTCCCGTTTACCGGAGGAACACTTTGTGTGCTACCAAACGTCACAACGTAACTGGGTGATTATAAAGGTGCTCTACAGGTGTCTCCAAAGGTACATGTTGGGTTGGCGTATTTCGAGATTAGGATTTGTCACTCCGATTGTCGGAGAGGTATCTCTGGGCCCTCTCGGTAATGCACATCACTTAAGCCTTGCAAGCAATGCAACTAATAAGTTAGTTGCAAGATGATGTATTATAGAACGAGTAAAGAGACTTGCCGGTAACGAAATTGAACTAGGTATTGAGATACCAACGACCGAATCTCGGGCAAGTAACATACCGATGACAAAGGGAACAAACGTATGTTGTTATGCGGTCTGACCGATAAATATCTTCGTAGAATATGTAGGAGCCAATATGAGCATCTATGTTCCGCTATTGGTTATTGACTGGAGACGTGCCTCGGTCATGTCTACATTGTTCTCGAACCCGTAGGGTCCGCACGCTTAACGTTACGATGGCAGTTTCATTATGAGTTTATATATTTTGATGTACCAAAGGTTGTTCGGAGTCCCGGATGTGATCACAGACTTGACGAGGAGTCTCGAAATGGTCGAGACATAAAGATCGGTATATTGGACGACTATATTTGGACACTGGAAAGGTTCCGGGTGAGATTGGGACAATACCGGATCACCGGGAGGTTATCGGAACCCCCGGGAGGTATATGGGCCTTATTAGGCCTTAGTGGAAAGGAGGGGAAAGGAGCAAGCGAGGGGGCGCCCCCCCCAAGCCCAATCCGAATTGGGAGGGGGGCTGGCCCCCCCTTTCCTTCCTCCCTCCTTCCTCTTCCTTCCCTCTCCTACTCCTAATAGGAAAAAGGGAGTCCTACTCCCTGTGGGAGTTGGACTCCCCCTTAGGGCGCGCCACCCTCCTTTGCCGGCCCCCTCCTCCACTCCTTTATATACGGGGGCAGGGGGGCACCCCATAGACACAACAATTGATCATTGATCTCTTAGCCGTGTGCGGTGCCCCCCTCCACCATAATCCTCGATAATATTGTAGCGGTGCTTAGGCGAAGCCCTGCGATGGTAGAACATCAAGATCGTCACCACGCCGTCGTGCTGACGGAACTCATCCCCGATACTTTGCTCGATCGGAGTCCGGGGATCGTCATCGAGTTGAACGTGTGCTAGAACTCGGAGGTGCCGTAGTTTCGGTGCTTGATCGGTCGGGCCGTGAAGACGTACAACTACATCAACCGCGTTGTGCTAACGCTTCCGCTTCCGGTCTACGAGGGTACGTAGACAACACTCTGCCCTCTCGTTGCTATGCATCACCATGATCTTGCGTGTGCGTAGGAATTTTTTTGAAATTACTACGTTCCCCAACACATGCGCAGTAGTACTTTGCCTCGAGGGCTAATAAACTTTTGCAATAAGTATGTGAGTTCTTTATGACTAATGTTGAGTCCATGGATTATACGCACTCTCACCCTTCCATCATTGCTAGCCTCTTCGGTACCGTGCATTGCCCTTTCTCACCTCAAGAGTTGGTGCAAACTTCGCCGGTGCATCCAAACCCCGTGATATGATACGCTCTATCACACATAAGCCTCCTTATATATTCCTCAAAACAGCCACCATACCTACCTATTATGGCATTTCCATAGCCATTCCGAGATATATTGCCATGCAACTTCCATCATCATCATATACATGACTTGAGCATTCATTGCCATATTGCTTTGCATGATCGTAAGATAGCTAGCATGATGTTTTCATGGCTTGTCCGTTTTTTGATGTCATTGCTATGCTAGATCATTGCACATCCCGGTACACCACCGGAGGAATTCATATAGAGTTATATCTTTGTTATAGCATCGAGTTGTAATATCAAGTTGTAAGTAAATAAAGGTGTGATGATCATCATTATTAGAACATTGCCCCAGTGAGGAAAGGATGATGGAGACTATGATTCCCCCACAAGTTAGGATGAGACTCCGGACGAAAAAAAGAAAAAAAAGAGAAAGGCCAAAAAAAGAGAAGGCCCCCAAAAAATAAAAAATAAAAAATAAAAAATGAGAGAAAAGAGAGAAGGGGCAATGTTACTATACTTTTACCACACTTGTGCTTCAAAGTAGCACCATGTTCTTCATATAGAGAGTCTCTTGAGTTATCACTTTCATATACTAGTGGGAATTTTCATTATAGAACTTGGCTTGTATATTCCGATGATGGGCGTCCTCAAATGCCTGAGGTCTTCATGACCAAGCAAGTTGGATGCACACCCACTTAGTTTCAGTTTGAGATTTCATACACTTATAGATCTAGTGCATCCGTTGCATGGAAATCCCTACTCCTCACATGGACATCAATTGATGAGCATTTCCATAGCCCGTTGATTAGCCGCGTTGATGTGAGACTTTCTCCCTTTTTGTCTTCTCCACACAACCTCCACCATCATATTCTATTCCACCTATAGTGCTATGTCCATGGCTCACACTCATGTATTGCGTGAGGGTTGAAAAAGCTGAAGCGCGTTAAAAAGTATGTACCAATTGCTCGGCTTGTCATCGGGGTTGTGCATGATGTGAATATTTTGTGTGGTGAAGATGGAGCATAGCCAGACTATATGATTTTGTAGGGATAACTTTCTTTGGCCATGTTATTTTGAAAAGACATGATTGCTTTATTAGTAGGCTTGAAGTATTATTGTTTTTATGTCAAATGATAGACTATTGCTTTGAATCACTCGTGTCTTAATATTCATGCCATGATTAGATATGTGATCAAGATTATGCTAGGTAGCATTCCACATCAAAAATTATCTTTTTTATTATTTACCTACTCGAGGACTACCTGGAATTAAGCTTGGGCATGCTGATACGTCTCCATCGTATCTATAGTTTTTGATTGTTCCATGCCAATATTCTACAACTTTCATATACTTTTGGCAACTGTTTATACTATTTTTGGGACTAACATATTGATCCAGTGCCCAGTGCCAGTTCCTGTTTGTTGCATGTTTTTTGTTTTACAGAATATCCATATCAAACGGAGTCCAAATGGGATACAAACTGACGGAGATTTTTTTGGAATATATATGATTTTTGGTAAGAAAAATCCACGCGAGACGGTGCCTGAGGGAGGCACGAGGCAGGGGGCGCGCCCCACCCCCCTGGGCGCGCCCCTGACCCTCGTGGCCACCCCGTAAGGCAGTTGACGCCCTTCTTTCTCCGCAAGAAAGCTAATATCTGGATAGAGATCGTATAAAAATTTCAGCCCAATCGGAGTTACGGATCTCCGGGAATATAAGAAACGGTGAAAGGGTAGAATCTGGGAATGCAGAAACAGAGAGAGACAGATCCAATCTCGGAGGGGATCTCGCACCTCCCATGCCATGGACACCAAGGACCAGAGGGGAAACCCTTCTCCCATCTAGGGAGGAGATCAAGGAAGAATAAGAAGGAGGGGGGCTCTCTCCCCCTCGCTTCCGGTGGCGCCGGAGTGCCACCGGGGGCCATCATCACCACCGCAATCTTCACCAACAACATCATCACCAAATCTTCCCCCCTCTATGCAGCGGTGTAACCTCTCTCTTACCTGCTGTAATCTCTACTTAAACATGGTTCTCAACGCTATATGTTATTTCCCAATGATGTATGGCTATCCTATGATGTTTGAGTAGATCCGTTTTGTCCTATGGGTTAATTGATGATCGTGATTGGTTTGAGTTGCATGTTTTACTATTGGTGCTGTCCTATGATGCTCTCCGTGTTGCGCAAGTGTGAGGGATTCCCGCTATAGGGTTTGCAATATGCTCATGATTTGCTTATGGTGGGTGGCGTGAGTGACAGAAGCACATACCCGAGTAAGTAGGTTGTTTGCGTATGGGATAAGGAGGACTTGATACTTTAATGCTATGGTTGGGTTTTACCTTAATGATCTTCAGTAGTTGCGGATGCTTGCTAGAGTTCCAGTCATAAGTGCATATGATACAAGTAGGGAAAGTATGTTAGCTTATGCCTCTCCCTCAAATAAAATTGCAATAATGATTACCGGTCTAGTTATCGATTTCCTAGGGACAAATAACTTTCTCATAACAAAAAGCTCTCTACTAAAACTAACTTAGTTGTGTCTTTATCTAAACAGCCCCTACTTTTTATTTACATGCTCTTTATTGTCTTGCAAACCTATCCAAAAACACCTACATAATACTTCTAGTTTCATACTTGTTCTAGGTAAAGCGAACGTTAAGCATGCGTAGAGTTGTATCAGTGGTTGATAGAACATGAGGGAATATTTGTTCTACCTTTAGCTCCTCATTGGGTTCGACACTCTTACTTATCGAAAGAGGCTACAAGTGATCCCCTATACTTGTCGGTTATCAAGTAGCAGGAAGAATTTCTGGTGCCGTTACCGGGGAGATTTACGCCAAGTCAAGAATAGTCTCTCGTCAACTTGCCAATTTTTGGCACCGATGCCGGGGAGATTTACGCCAAGTCAAGACTAGTCTCTCGTCCACTTGCCAATTTCGAGCATCATTGCCAGGGAGATCTACTTCAAGCTTACCAAGTACCCATCATAAACTCTCATCTCTTGCATTACATTATTCTCCATTCGCCTCTCATTTTCCTCTCCCCCACTTCTAAAATGATTTTCGAAAAGATTTGCCCGTTTCTTCGCCCTTCTTCTGTTTGTCTTTTCGTTTGCTTTTTGTTTGCCCGTGGGGTTGGTGTGTTTGCCTGCCTTTATGGCTCAACCAAAGAACATTGATCCTTACTATAAGATGTTGGAAGAAATTGAAAATAATGTTAGGAGCTTCATGTCTTTACAATTTGAGCATAATAGTTTCTTTAGAAACGAGATTAAGGAGCAAAAAACTTTTATGGAGTATATGAATAAAGAGCTCGATGATATGTCTAAGGAATTTTATGGTTTGAAATCTCAGTTTGCTCATCTTGAAAATTTAGTAGGCCAAATTTCTGACAAACAAACTACTTTAGTAAACAAGATAGCCACTAAACTGGAGTCTTTAAATAACGATGAAGATCTTAAAGTGATTGATGTGACTCCTATTGAATCTTTGTTTTATAAAATAAATCTTGATAAAGATGGGACTAGAGATGAGTCAACTTTAGCTAGAAGGTGCCCCAATGATTTGGAGTTTATAGATCTTGATGCAAAAATTGATAAAAGTGGGATTGGAGAGGTCAAAACTTTAAGTAGCGATGAACCCACTCTTTTGGATTTCAAGGAATTTAATTATGATAATTGTTCTTTAATATATTGTATTTCCTTGTTGCAATCCATGTTGAATTCTCCTCATGCTTATAATCAAAACAAAGCTTTTACTAAACATATCGTTGATGCTATGATGAAATCTTTTGAAGAAAAACTTGAATTAGAAGTTTCTATATCTAGAAAACTTTATGATGAGTGAGAACCTACTATTAAGATTAAGATCAAAGATTGCCATGCTTTGTGTGATTTGGGTGCTAGCATTTCCACGATTCCAAAAAATTTATGTGATGTGTTAGGTTTTCATGAATTTGATGATCGTTCTTTAAATTTGCATCTTGCAGATTCCACTATTAAGAAACCTATGGGAAGAATTAATGATTTTCTTATTGTTGCAAATAGGAATTATGTTCCCGTAGATTTCATTGTTCTTGATATAGATTGCAATCCTACATGTCCTATTATTCTTGGTAGACCTTCCCTTAGAACGATTGGTGCATTTATTGATATGAAAGAAGGAAACATTAGATTTCAATTTCCATTAAGGAAGGGCATGGAACACTTTCCTAGAAAGAAAATTAAGTTGCCATATGAATCTATTATGAGAGCTACTTATGGATTGCATACCAAAGATGACAATACCTAGATCTATGTTTTATGCCTAGCTAAGGGTGTTAAACAATAGCGCTTGTTGGGAGGCAACCTAATTTTATTTTTGTTCTTGTTTTTTTGGTTCTGTTTTTCAACAAATAATCCATCTAGACCTTTTTAGATGTGTTTTTTGTGTTTTAAATAGTGTTTGATCCAAGTAAGACCTTTGGGATGGCTTATGGTGATAGTTGATTTGATCTTGCTGAAAAACAGAAACTTTTGCGCTCAGGAAAATAATTCTCATTTTTAACAGAAGCGCGATAAAATACTGATTCTTTTTGCAGAAGATTTAAATATAAATTGCATTGTTGTCCTAATTTTCATAATTTTTGAAGTTACAGAAGTATTCGAGAGTTACACATTACTACAGACTGTTATATTTTTGACAGATTCTGTTTTGTTTGTGTTGTTTGCTTATTTTGATGAATCTATGAGTAGTATCAGGGGTATGAACCATGGAGAAGCTGGAATACAGTAGATATTACATCAATATAAACTAAGAATGAGTTCACAAAAGTACCAAAAGTGGTGATTTTATTTTCTTATACTAACGTATCTCATGAGATTTTCTATTGAGTTTTGTGTTGTGAAGTTTTTGAAGTTTTGGGTAAAGATTTGATGGACTATGGAATAAGGAGTGGCAAGAGCCTAAGCTTGGGGATGCCCAAGGCACCCCAAGGTAATATTCAAGGACAACCAAGAGCCTAAGCTTGGGGAAGCCCAAGGCACCCCAAGGTAATATTCAAGGATAACCAAGAGCCTAAGCTTGGGGATGCCCTGGAAGGCATCCCCTCTTTTGTCTTCGTTTATCGGTAACTTTACTTGAGGCTATATTTTTATTCACCACATGATATGTGTTTTGCTTGGAGCGTCTTGTATGATATGAGTCTTTGCCTTTTAGTTTTCCACAATCATCCTTGCTGTACACACCTTTCGAGAGGAACACGTATGAATCGTGATTTATTAGAATACTATATGTGCTTCACTTATATCTTTTGAGCTAGGCAATTTTGCTCTAGTGCTTCACTTATATCTTTTTAGAGCATGGTGGTGGCTTTATTTTATAGAAATTGTTGAACTCTCATGCTTAACTTATATTATTTTGAGAGTCTCTCTAAATAGCATGGTAATTTGCTTTGGTTACGAATTTAGTCTGAATATGATAGGCATCCAAAAGGGGTATAATAAAAACTTTCATATGAAGTGCATTGAGTACTATGTGACGTTTGATTCCTTATGATTGTTTTGAGATATAAAGATGGTGATATTAGAGTCATGCTAGTGAGTAATTGTGGATTGGTAGAAATACTCGTGTTAAAGTTTGTGATTCCGGAGCATGCGCGTATGGTGAACCATTATGTGATGAAATCGGAGCATGATTTATTTATTGATTGTCTTCCTTATGATTGGCGGTCGGGGATGAGCGATGGTCTTTACCTACCAATCTACCCACCTAGGAGCATGCGCGTAGTACTTTGTTTCGATGACTAATAGATTTTTGCAATAAGTATGTGAGTTCTTTATGACTAATGTTGAGTCCATGGATTATACGCACTCTCATGCTTCCACCATTGCTAGCCTCTCTAGTACCGCGCAACTTTCGCTGGTACCATACACCCACCATATACCTTCCTCAAAATAGCCACCATACCTACCTATTATGGCATTTACATACCCATTCCAAGATATATTGCCATGCAACTTCCACCGTTCCATTTATTATGACACGCTCCATCATTGTCATATTGCTTTGCATGATCATGTAGTTGACATCGTATTTGTGGCAAAGCCACCATTCATCTTTTTTATACATGTCGCTCTTGAGTCATTGCACATCCCGGTACACCGCCGGAGGCATTCATATAGAGTCATATTTTGTTCTAAGTATCGAGTTGTAATTCTTGAGTTGTAAGTAAATAAAGGTGTGATGATCATCATTATTAGAGCATTGTCCCATGTGAGGAAAGGATGATGGAGATTATGATCCCCCCACAAGTCGGGATGAGACTCCGGACGAAAAATAAAAAAAGAGTAAAAAAGAGGCCAAAGAGCCCAAAATAAAAAAAATAAGAGAAAAGAGAGAAAGGGCAATGTTACTATCCTTTTTCCATACATGTGCTTCAAAGTAGCACCATGATCCTCATGATAGAGAGTCTCCTATGTTGTCACTTTCATATACTAGTGGGAATTTTTCATTATAGAACTTGGCTTGTATATTCCAATTATGGGCTTCCTCAAATTGCCCTAGGTCTTCGTGAGCAAGCGAGTTGGATGCACACCCACTTAGTTTCTTTTTGAGCTTTCATAAACTTATAGCTCTTGTGCATCTGTTGCATGGCAATCCCTACTCACTCACATTGATATCTATTGATGGCCATCTCCATAGCCCGTTGATATGCCTAGTTGATGTAAGACTATCTCCTTGTTTTTGTCTTCTCCACAACCACCATATTCTATTCCACCTATAGTGCTATGTCCATGGCTCATGCTCATGTATTGCGTGAAAGTTGAAAAGGTTTGAGAACATCCAAAGTATGAAACAATTGCTTGGCTTGTCAACGGGGTTGTGCATGATTTTAATATTTTGTGTGATGAAGATGGAGCATAGCCAGACTATATGATTTTGTATGGATAGCTTTCTTTGGCCATGTTATTTTGAGAAGACATGATTGCTTTATTATCGTTTTTATGTCAATACTAAAATTTTGTTTTGAATCTTATGGATCTGAACATTCATGCCACAATAAATAAGAATTACATTGATAAATATGTTAGGTAGCATTCCACATTAAAAACTCTGTTTTTATCATTTACCTACTAGAGGACGAGCAGGAATTAAGCTTGGGGATGCTTGACACGTCTCCAACGTATCTATAATTTTTGATTGTTCCATGCTATTACATTATCTGTTTTCGATGTTTTGTATGCTTTCGTATGCTATTTTATATTATTTTTGGGACTAACTTATTAACCTAGAGCCCAGTTCCAGTTTCTGTTTTTTTCTTGTTTTTGAGCTTCGCTGGAAATGAATACTAAACGGAGTCCAAACGGAATAAAACTTCACGATGATTTTTAGTGGACCATAAGACACCCAGGGGACTTGGAGTGCACGTGAGAAGAGCCACGAGGCGGCGGCAAGGGTGGAGGGTGCGCCCTAGGGGGGCACGCCCCCTACCTTGTGGGCCCCTCGGTGACTCCCTAACTTAGATATTCCCCCTATATATTCACATATATGTCAAAATCCTCAGAAGCATCCACAAAAACACTTTTCCACCACCGCAACCTTCTGTTACCATGAGATCCCATCTTGGGGCCTTTTCCGGCATCCTGCCGAAGGGGGACTCGATCACGGAGGGCTTCTACATCAACCCTATTGCCCTTCTGATGAAGTGTGAGTAGTTTACCTCATACCTACGGGTCCATAGCTAGTAGCTAGATGGCTTCACTCTCTCTTTGATTCTCAATACCATGTTCTCCTCGACATTCTTGGAGATCTATCCGATGTAATATTCTTTTGTGGTGTGTTTGTCGAGATCTAATGAATTGTGGATTTATGATCAACTTATTTATGAACATTATTTGAATCTTCTCTGAATTCTTATATGCAAGATTTGATATGTTTGTATTTATATTTGAACTATCGGCTTGGTTTGGCCAACTAGATTGGTTTTTCTTGCAATGGGAGAGGTTCTTAGCTTTGGGTTCAATCTTGCGTGATTTCACCCAGTGACAAAGTAGGGGGTAGCGAGACACGTATTGAATTGTTGCCATCGAGGATAAAAATATGGGGTTTTCATCATATTGCTTGAGTTTATTTCTCTACATCATGTCATCTTACTTAAGGCGTTACTCCGTTCTTTATGAACTTATACTCTAGATGCATGCTGGATAGCGGTCGATGTGTGCAGTAATAGTAGTAGATGCAGGCAGGAGTCGGTCTACTTGACACAGACTTGATGCCTATATTGCATAATCATTGCCTTGGATATTGTCATAACTTTGCGCTTTTCTATCAATTGCTCGACAGTAATTTGTCCACCCACTGTATTATTTGCCTTCAAGAGAGAAGCCTCTAGTGAAACCTATGGCCCTAGGTCTACTTTCCATCATAGCAGTTTCCGATATACTATTTTGCAATCTTTTATTTTCAGATCTATAAACCAAAAACTCAAAAATATTTTATCTTTTGTTTAGTTTTATCTATCTCTATCAGATCTCACTTTTGCAAGTGACCATGAAGGGATTGCCAACCCCTTTATCGCTTTGGGTGCAAGTGTTTGATTGTTTGTGCAGGTGCATCTATTGGGGACTTGCGCATTTCTCCTAATGGATTGATACCTTGGTTCTTAACTGAGGGAAATACTTATCTCTACTGTGATGCATCACCCTTTCCTCTTCAAGGGAAAAAACAACGCAAGCTCAAGAAGTAGCAACACTCTGTGTTATAACAATTGATTTCAGATGATATTATCTCAAAGTATAACAAACAAGTTTAGGTTGATTAAATATGATTGTTCTTCTAACGTCATACTCTCAATATTGTTTTAGGACTATCTTTAAAATTAACGATATCCTAAAATCCGGAAAACATGATCACCAACAACACTTGAGCCAATCTTAGTGGCAAAACTAGGAAGCTATTTTTTATCGCCTATCATTCCACACGTGCATAAGAGTTTTTCACCGAATCGCATATTCCAGGATCATAGCAGTTATAGCATGAAATGTAAGCTCTCAATTATGAAACTAGAAATATAATAATTCTATAATATTGCCTCTAGGGCGTATTTCCAACGGCAATGTGGTCATTGACGACCAATGCAGCAACCACAAGCTCTTCATCGTTCGACGATGAATCATCCGATGAACAAATGAAGTTGTTGAAAGAAATACTCATCCCCACTATCCATGGTACCTTGCGAGTGTCAAACACATTGCGGTCATGGTGGGAGATGCAGCCGGTCAAGAGCTTGTACATGCAGTAGGCATGTGGTAGCAGAGACGAGGGTGACACTTGCAGCGCGAGGTGGATGGTGTTTAGGTTGATGGGCGTCACCGGCGGCCGTGGTTTCCCTAGTACCGGAGATGAAGAAGTAAGCCCACAAAAACTGGCAAGAACTCATCCGAAAGCGGTCAGGGGCACGGGGATTTGTGTGGATGTGGCAAGGCTTTTGGGCGGCCAGCCTGTACAGTGATGGAGCGGCCAGAAAATGGGCGGCAGCTATGGCGGGGCTGGGGGTGTACACCACGTAGAGAAGGGTGGAAAGAGGTAAGTTTCACCAGCGTGCGGGTCAGGGGAGGACAAAGAGAGCGCTCACATGCGTTCGCGGCCTGTCGTTTTGACGCAAACACGTCCTCAATTTGGTCTGGAAATGGGTCAACGACGGACAAAAAATGGACGTTCGTCCATTTACGGCCACAAATTGGGCCGCGTCTTGTGTTTGTTTTGACCCAAACAGATGCGGGGAGACCAAAGTTGCAACTTTTTCCTTGATCTCGTTTTTTCTCTTTTTCTTTTATTTTTTTACTTTTTAAAAATATTTAAAATACATATATTCCAGGAGTAGTTACTTAAGTTTTTTTAAATATTTGTGCAATCTTAAAAAATGTTCGGGCAATTAGAAAAACATTCACAAATTTGAAAAAAGTGATTGTGAAATTCAAAAAATGTTCATGTACTAACATAAAAATGTTTAAGATTTTTCTGAAACATTATACAATGTTTGTGTAATTCCAAAAATGTTTCGAACCATTCAACAAAATATAGGTGGCATTTTGAAAAATGTTCACATACTTCAAATAATATGTTGTAACCTTTAAAATGTTTATATGATTATACGATATACAAAGATGTGCGTGTAGTATTAAAAAAGTTTTGCACCATTAAAAACAATGTATCTAACATTTTAAAGAAATATTCATGTTTTTTTGAAAAATTCCATGACATTTTGAGAAAACAATTGTATAAATGTAAGAAAATGATTGCATAGTTTAAAAAAGTGTTTACTACTATTAAAAAGTGTTTAAGATGGGGTTGTTAGTGCAAGATCTGCCTACCTTGTGTTTTGATTGTTGAAAGAAACAGGTATGGACTAATTTGTTTGCTAGTGCACACAGAGAGATAAGTCCATACACAACCGAAGAGAATATTGTCTCCCGTGCTGAGTACGAGGAACTTCACCGAAGCATATCTGCGCTACAGAGAAGAATGAGCTATATATGTTGAAGTGATAGAGTCAAGAAGAGGAATGTGAATAAATCGACCCCTCGAAAGTTTACTGCTGAAGCAAAGCCTTTTGTTTTGGTACCGTCGTCCGAAGAAATTGACTGCAGTGATTGGAGTCGAAGACAAAATGAAGATGTAGCATTCATTTCATTTTTCTTATTTTAGTCTTTCGAGTCATAGGACCTCCGTACTATTAAGAGGGGTATAGGTTCTCGACACTTAGATCAGCTGTGATGCTTAGCCACAACCTATGAAAGCTGTGAGAGAAATCTCTTTGTGCTCTAAGTAAATACTTGTGAGCAAGAGATTGTGATCTTCTTCGCCGCAACAGATTTGACTCGGACCGAGGAGTTAGCATTTCTTGATCCACAAGGAATGTTGCCATTGTGCTCGAATCCAACCGTTGGAATCGTGTCATTTGGCCATTGGTTGAGGCCGATGTCCAATTTGGTCATTTCCCATTTGGGAAGGCCGCGGCTATAAATAGCCACCCCGCTCCAACATTATCCCTTGGCTGCTCTAGTTGAGATTTCTAAGAAGATTTATTTGAGTAACCCCTCTCCGAAGTATTTGAGTTTAAGATCCACCGAGAGAAAACCAAGAGCCCAAACTTAGACAGTGGTTTAGCATCACAACAGTTCTGAGTGAGAGTTCTTGTACCTATTACTCTTGTGAGCCGCGCACTCTCTAGACGGATAGGTTTGGCGTTGGGTGTTGAAGAGTTGTTGTCTTCACCGAGCCTGATCTTCAACAACCAAGAGTGATTGTGGTTCACGAAGGTCGACCGAAGGTTTGGAGATCACCGACAAGGATCTACCATGAGTGAAATCAACCTGAGTCTGATCAGCTCTATGTTGAAGGAGAATAGGGTGAAGAGAGTTTGTCTTCCATGTTAAGTCACAACTCCTCCAACCAGACGTAGCCCTTTGGCAGAAGGGTGAACTGGTCTACCAAATCTCTTGTCGCCATCAAGCACCACTGGTTATATCTTCTCTACTGCATTTCATTCAGTAGTTTTGTATCTTGTTGTTCTGAGACCCTCATTTTGTATATCTGAGCTTATTTCTATCATTACCCTTGTCTATATTCCTTCGTTGCCAGTCAATATCTTTGTTTTACTTGTGTAACCTTTTAGTTGCATTTCTCTCAGTTTCAGCTATGTTATGTCTCATTCTGTTACACCTGTTTGCTTGTTGCATAACCCTCACCATAGTTAAACCTATTATCCATCATACTTATTTCGTTGTTAATGCCTTCCTTGATGAATATGACTTTGAAGAAGAAAACTGATTCAGTGCATTTCTCTCGATACTCTGTTTTGTTGTTGTGTTTGGATTAAGTTTCAAAGCTTTCAAAAGAAATTTTCAATCTCCCATTCACCCCCTCTGGTCGATATACTCTCAGTCCTAACAATTGGTATCAGAGCATGTACTCCCCGTCTCTGTTTATTAAAGGTCTAACGTCCTTAGAGTTTTGAGTATGTCGCTTGCAGGTTGATCCTCACACTCTGAAAGGTTTCCCATCTTCGATGGAAATGACTATCTATACTGGAAGGAAAGACTGAGAATTAGAATTCAAGCTGTCAACTATGATCTCTGGCAGATTGTGGAAGATGGCTACACCATTCATCAACAAAACAATTTGACTCCCGATGGCAAAGCAAATCTGTAGTTGGATGCTCAAGCGAAAGATATCATCTGTGGCAGTATATCAAAAGACATTTTCTTTCGGTTCCACAGGCTCAACACTGCAAAGCAAATTTGGGATGCTCTAAATAGTGCTCACGTAGATTTTGTTGCCTGATCAGATCCTCAAATTCAAATGCTTCATGCTATGTTCACTGGATTCAGAAGCCAGCACAAGGAAAGTGTTATGGAACTCACTGATCGATTGACAAACATTGTTGAAAGACTACATCAGCAAGGAATAATTGATATCACTGATAGAGATGTTGTAAACAAGCTTCTGAGCGCACTTGATGAATCCTTCGACTCTATTGTGTCAGAAATCAAGCAAAAACCTGACTATGAAGAGCTTCACTATGTTGTGGTCATGACACTGCTATCCATTCATAAAGAAAAGATGGAGCTTGAATATGCTAATCAGGAATCTTCTTCGGAAAACGAAGGAGAAATTCTCTCACATTATGGCAGTTCTAAAGAAGAGATGAAGATGTCGAAAATCAACACACCATCACTAAAGAACTTGAAATGCTCACACAAAGGCTAAGTGATCTAAAGAGCCACAATCTCTATCTCGTCAATGATGAAGAGTTGCATGCACCAGAATCATCAAGAATACGATTGCCTAAAGACATGAAGTGCTTCAAGTGCAAATTATATGGTCATGTCATCGCCGATTGCCTTGGTTGGGAAGGAAAACCCAGCAACAGATGGAATACCTTCACTACAGTGGTTTCACTCGAATGGATCATCATACTAAGCTCTTGAAGGAAATTGCATCTCCGTCATCTTCTTTAATGAGACCAGTCACTAACGTGAAAGCCAGAGCTATCATTGAATCAAATATGAAGAGAATGTCTCGACTAAATAGAGCATGTGCTGATCTGACAATGGACTCTGAAGAAGAAGCCACTAATACTGATTCAGATGATGAAGAATTCTTAAAAAAGATTAGGAGAAGCAACACTTATGTTGCCATTGAGTCATCGAAGAATATCAGTAAATCAGATACTGGTGATGATGCTTCAAGTTATGATGATTCAAGCGATAATGAACCAGTCGCCTTCTATCTCATGGAAAAATCTTCTAAGGATCGGGTATCCACAAAACACGAAAGATCCATGAATGAATATTCTCCAAAATATATATCCTATGCCAAGCTATTCAAGATAGCTAAATCTCAACATGATGAACTTGAAATGCTTGAGAGAAATCTCAGGAAAACTGAAGGATTACTGATTGAAGAGATGTAGAAGAATCAAAAGTTGATTGAAGAGTAAGATGCTTTTCCATCAACTATTGATAATCTTACCATTCGATATGACTCACTTGTTGTTGACTACGAGAGTTTGTCAAATGAACTCCTTAACAGAAATCAAGAACTCGTGTCACAGAAAGAGTCTCATAATGAGATGGCTTTAGACAAAGCTTCTATCTTCACCGAGCAATCTGTTCAACTTCCTGATGGTTTTGTACCCCCCATGCTTAACTTGCCTAGAATGTATCAATGCAGATTCTCATGCTAAAACTTCTAATGTTGTGAAAGAGAATACCGCTACTACTATAAATAATAGTATTAATCCCTCTTCCGAGGATTTTGCTTCTATTACTGGAAAAAATTGTAGGTTAAGAAACTTACTTCAGACTGGTATGCTAAGGATGTTGAAAGGGCACCAGACCTTATGTGATGTGCTCAAGAAGTCTATTCTTCACAAAAATCCTCAGAAGGAAGGATTAGGTTTCGAAAAGAAACTTAATGTGGATGGATCGTACTGGACACCCGAACAATATCCTCGCACGACTTGGATTCGAGCAAAGAGTATAGCCCTCGAACCTGAAACTCTAGCTGGTTATAATTCGCCCATTTCTATTGATACTGATGAGTCGAATGACTCAAATTACAAACTCTTCAAGAAACAGAATGGTAAAGATTTCGCTCGATATGTTGGAACTAACTACAGGACAGGCTCACCCAAGAAACAAATTTTGGTAAATAAGTGCACTGTTGAAAATCTAACTATTACTGCAAATCTGATTGTGCAGGATAATTCTTGACAAGGAAATGGCTATCATTCACAGCCTACTCGAATATCATTCTCGAATGACTATCACCCTGAACTGCGTCAGAGGGAGTACATGTGTACATCTTCAAATCATTATATTCACGCATCTGGAAATAATTTCAATGCCTACTCATATAATTATCATCATAGTATAAAGGTGTCTCACGGAACACGCCGAAGAAATATCCCAAGCCAGGCAAAGCAAATAAGATCCTCACCTCCCACGCAGGTGTTGGTTGTGAAGAAGAACTAATCATTTCTTGCAGGAAATACTCTCAGGGATATCTCATGCTCATCAATATGTCCTGAGTTCAATTATTGTTGGTGCTTCCGTTTACTCTAATTTGATTCGAAGTGTCTATGTTTTCTCCGTCGGTTGGGTTGTCATTTCGCTTTCGCTCTCTTCTAGATTTTATTCGGTCTTTCGTATCACAAACATGAAACTTGATCTAAAGAAGATTTCTCTCCGACGTCCTTGGTCGTGAATCAAATCATCTTCAATATTTTATCCGTTTTGGCGCTTGGCCTTCCTGAAACCTCTCGACATTCAGTTTAGTTACCAGATTTTGCAGGAAACATGTGACACGTGCCCACGATCTCTCAATCGTGATCCCGTCCGTTGAATGTGGAACGTCCTGAGTTTTTTGTCCGTAGATTTCAGAGTGGATGGTTTCTCCCTCAGGCTATATAAATCCCCCTTCTCAGTCATCTTCTTCCTTAGTTCCCTCTCTGTTCGGCCTCAATCTCTCCTCTCGTAGTCCATCCGAGCCCGAGCTCGAAGCAGCGTCGATGTCAAGCCTCGCCGTGCAAATCCGGCGAAGCACCGTCACCCATTGGTCGCACCAGTGCGGTAACTCTCCTCATCTGTGCTGCCGTAGTTGGTATGTTTCACCAGGATGATTTCCCAATAGTCCAATATGCAGATGACACACTGTTGATTATGAAAGCAGATGCCAGAGAATTATTTTGTCTAAAAGCTCTCCTGAATTCTTTTGCCACAGCCACAGGTCTCAAAGTAAACTACCAGAAATCTATCATGGTTCCAATTAATATCACTGAGGATAGGGTTGATATCTTTACAAATACTTTGAATAGCCAAAGAGGAGTTTTCCCCTTCACTTACCTGGGACTTCCTTTAGGCTTATCCAAGCCGACTGTGGAGCAATGTATGCCAATGGTTCAAAGAATTGCCAAAAGGTTAGCTGGCTTGGCTACATTTATGACAAGTGCTGGAAGATTGCTTCTGGTAAAATCAGTACTGGCTTCCTTGCCAATATTTTTCATGGCTTGCCTCGATGTGCCTGTAACTATCAAACAACAAGTAATAAAGTACTTGAGACACTGTTTATGGAGAGGTTCTGACATGGAAGATCACAGGCCAGCCTTTGTTGCATGGACAAATATTTGTAGACCAAAGGTGCAAGGTGGCCTGGGAGTTATGAACATTTTTGCTCAAAACAAAGCTCTGTTAATGAAAAATCTACATAAATTTTACAACAGACATGACATACCTTGGGTTAACCTCATCTGGGAAGCTCACTACCAGGACAATAAATTACTAGGGAATGATTTGGTTGGGTCTTTCTAGTGGAGGTCCATCCTTCAATTAACTGATCAATATAAAGCCATGGCCAGATGCAACTTAGGGGATGGTAGAACTGCCTTTTTTTGGTCTGATTCGTGGGGCACTACTGTCTTATAGCAAGAATATCCTCATCTTTTTTTCTTTTGTGCAAGATGCTACAATGACAGTGCAACAAGTGGTGAGCACTGAGTATCTCGAAGATTTGTTCCACCTGCCTCTGTCCAACCAAGCATATCAACAGTTTCTTCTGTTAGAAGAAGTTTGCCATGATTTGGGACAATCTGAATTTCTACATATGTCTGACACTTGGAGTTACTATGGGGCAACATGAACTTCTCTGCTTCAAAGGCATACAGAGTGATCACAGGAGTCAAACAAGTTCCACCTCACTTTGCCTGGATTTGGAAGTCTTCATGTCAACCTAAACACAAAATGTTCTTCTGGATGCTTCTACATGATAGACTGAACACAAGAAACCTAGTGAGAAGGAAAACTATGATCTTGGAAGAATAGAATTGTGATGTGATGAATTGCCAACAAGAAGAAACTCTACATCATTTATTCTGGGGGTGCCAATTCTCTAGGATCTGTTGGAATTTCATATGTCCACAAAGATCTCCAAACTTGTCTGTGCTAGAGGCCTTCCAAGATCTGAAGGAAAAATTGAAGGTTCCTTTCTTCATGGAGATCATCATCCTGGGTTCTTGGGCTATTTGGATTACAAGAAACAATAAGGTTTTTGAGAACATTCAGCCCTCCTTCCAAGGATGGAAGCACATTTACTTTGAGGAACTGAAGTTACTGTCACACAGGATCAAGGCTAAATATGCTGCTGAATTCAACACCTGGCTGGCTAGCTTGCTAGTTTCTTGAGGAGTCCTTCTTTTAGTTTTAGCTTTAGTGTTAGTTTTCCTTTCAGGGGCTCACCTCAAGCCCTTGTTTGTTTCTCTTTTTTGTTTTCTTAGTCTTAGCTAGCTACCTTAGCTTGCTGTATAGTCTGTTTTATTTCTTTTTTTCTTTTTTTATTTTTGGTCTTTGTTCTGTGCTACTCTTTTTTATTTATATTAATAAAAATTGCAGTGGGGTTTTACCCTACTGTTCATAGTCATTTTTTAAGTTAGGGCACTTAGATTTAGTACTTGCTCTACTCCCTTCCCGTTCTAGGGTAGCTCATCCTGTTACATTTTATCATGTGTCATTTTTTGCGGTAGATCTTTAGGATTCTCTAAGACCTGGCCTGTATGGTTTGTAGCTATTCCTCATACTAGTCTCTTGGTTCTAGGGTTCACTGTATGCTCTTCGAAAGATTAGAGGATTGGTTATGTCGTCTTTAGGCATACTAAAATTTATTCGATGATATGTTGAAAGTGCATGCCTTGAATCCCATGCTTCTTCCTGAAAAACCATCTGTTTTGAATTAATGCATGCTTGTGACTTCTTCTGTGTTTTTCTTTCGAACTTGTGTTTTTCTCTCAGGAGTGGTCATGGCAAATAGTTTGGATGAGCACTTTGGGTCTGAAGAAGCCAAGGGTGGCTGACAAAGCAAAAGTGGGCGAAAGAAAATCAGCAAAGCCACCAAGAGCGCTGAAGAAAAAGGTCGAATCAGAATCTGCTGAAGAAGATGATGATGTGCCCTCAGCTCAAAGTCAGCCAGAGGATGAGCTAGTCACAGACTCCAAAACCATGTTCTCCGATGGAAATCCCAAAAAGGGTGCCTGAGGAAGATAAAGGAATACTACGGCCGAGACATCTGATCAGCAAACGTACAAGACTCCACCTAGAGTGGAAACTGCTCAAGAGAGGAACAACAGACTGCAAAAAATTCACCGTCATTGGGCGAAGAAATGGTTAAACTATGAGAACGTCCGAAGGAAATACCAGATATTGTTCGCATTCACTCCACCCTGGAATGATTGCATTGCAGAAGGCTGCCTAGGGCAGGATGATGAAAAAGTAAGCCAACACCTCCTCCCAACGCTCATGCCGACTCCTTGAAAACTATAGCTGATTTTCCTGAAGAAGTTGCAAAGAGGAAAAAGCCTAAGGCTAAGCATGAGGCTAGACAAGTGAAGAAAAATCAAGTGGAACAGCGGAATGTTGAGTTGACTCAGCAAGATGTGATGGAAAAGAAGGAAAGGGCGTCTGCCCGTAAAGAAAAGAAGAAGAAGAAGTCTGTTGCAAGCAAATCTAGGAAAGTTGCACCTACCTTGTCTGATGAGGATTCGTCTAATGGTAATGCTAGAAAAGAAATTCCCATGTATGATCAACGAGCGATGCTCGATAAGTCGTACCAAACTCCATCACTAGACAAGACTTCGCCACCCGTGAGGTCTTCACCAAGGCATGCACCCATCCCCTCAGATAAACCTTCCGATTCTGCTGCCCCAGTGCCAAAGAGAAAGTTGGTTACTGATGAAAAAGCTGTTGTTTCTACCAAGTAGGCAAAGAAAATCATTCATGCTTCTACAGAGGAATATGATTTTGATCTTATATTCGACATCATTGAAGGAGCTTCCTATGATGCAAATCCAGTTGTGTTGAGCAGTCTAGGCTTTCCTGAAGATGTTACCAAGATGGTAGAAAAGCACTTCACTAATCTGAAAGAAATCACCAGAGAACTCAATCAAGCTGTCAATGACAAGAAGCTTCTTGAGAAAATGAGAAGGGAAGCTAAATCTGAGTCTGAAAGAAAGGATGTGAACAAAGGAATTCTCGATATCACCAAAGCTCTCATAGTCATGAGTAATAACAAGATTGATTGGCACTCCAATATGAAGATGGATGTCTCTCAATTGTGTGACCGTAGAAACGATGAGATAAGGCATCAAGCAGATCTTGCTCAACATAGAGAAAGAGAAGAAAAGCATCAGAGAGCTCAGGCTATAGCAAATAAGCCAAAAGAAATCAAGGACTGTCATGTCAAATCTATTTCCACTGATGCTCCCATTGACACAAGTGCCCCACTACAGTAGATTCCACCATCCCCTTGTCCCGAGGAAGTAACCAAGCAACAAGCTGGGGCTGTGGTAGCTCCTACCTCAGTCGAACAAGAAGCTGATGTTGTGGACATGTATCTTGTCAATCCCGATGAAGTGAACGTCCTGCCCGAGCAAAATGCTCCCAAAGAAAAGATTGACAAAGAAATTGAAATGGAAAAGGAAGTCCCTTCACCTTTGAAGGATATTCAAGCCAAACCCTCCGGATCCACAAAGGAGGGAGAAAAGGTTGAGGGGGAGCAAGTTGCTGCCCAAATTACTACTCCTACAGTCTCCTCATCTGGTGCCCCTGCACTGATGGAGGTTGACCCTGCTCTTGGTTCTTTGGCTTCACAGCTAGAATAGGAAGAAATGAAACCTGAAGAGCCCATGGCTCGTGAAGAGAAAGTTCAAGAAGTTGCACCATCAGTTCTACCTCACCAAGTTGTACCATCAATGTTGCCGCAACAGACCGTAGAAGAACAAGTTGACACACGTAAGTCTCAAGAAGTTATCGTGCCACCCCCAGTTGATGTGTCGCTGAAAGAAAAGGCCCTTATGTGGTGCCTGAATCTGAGAAAGCCGCTGAAGGAGTTCCAGTGAAGGAAATGACCGTCAGTCCAGTGATCCCATGTCATCTGCTTCAGAGAAGGTTATGATACCTCATGCTCCAGTGCAGCCCTCTGATAAGAACGCGCCTACTGCTGTTGATATTCAGCCAATGGAAATTAGCAAAGAAGTTTATCGGAAAAATCCTCAGGAATCATTTCCGCCATTTTCATCTAAGTATGGCCCCAATGGCCTAGCATTCAATGAACAACTTCACTCATCGAAGCTTGCATTTTTTGGGGTGAGCCCCTACGAAGGATAAAGAACTTCTTGTTGGGGAACGTAGTAATTCAAAAAAATTCCTACGATCACGCAAGATCTATCTAGGAGATGCATAGCAATGAGACAGGAGAGTGTGTCCAGGTACCCTCATAGACCGAAAATGGAAGCGTTATGTAACGTGGTTGATGTAGTCGAACGTCTTCATGATCCAACCGGTCCAAGTACCGAACGTACGACACCTCCATGTTCAGCACATGTTCAGCACGATGATGTCCCTCTAGCTCTTGATCTAGTAGAGGGTCGAGGGAGAGTTCCGTCAGCACGACGGCGAGGCGGTGGTGTTGGTGATGTGATCCGCGCAGGGCTTTGCCTAAGCACTACGACAATATGACCGAGGTGGTAAACTGTGGAGGGGGGCACCGCACACGGCTAAAGAACAATTGATGTGTCTTTGGGGTGCCCCCTGCCACCGTATATAAAGGAAGAGGGGAGGAGGCGGCCGGCCTCGGGGGCACGCTAAAGGGGGGAGTCCAACTAGGACTTCCAATCCTAGTTGGACTCCCTTTCCTTTTTCGGAGGGGGGAAAGAGGGAAGGGAGAGGAAGAGGAGAAGGAAAGGGGGGAGCGCCCCCTCCCTAGTCCAATTCAGACTCCCTATAGGGAGGGGGCACGACTACCCCTTGTGGGCTGCCTCCCCTCTCCCCTATGGCCCATGTAGGCCCAATATTCCCCCGGGGGGTTCCGGTAACCTCTCGGTACCCCGGAAAAATACCCCAATCACTCGGAACCATTCGATGTCCGAATACAACCTTCCAATATATGAATCTTTACCTCTCGACCATTTCGAGACTCCTCGTCATGTCCATGAAATCATCCAGGACTATGAACAAACTTCGGTCACCAAAACACATAACTCATAATACAAACCTCGAACATTAAGCGTGTGGACCCTACAGGTTCGAGAACTATGTAGACATGACCGAGACACATCTCCGGTCAATAACAAATAGCGGAACCTGGATGCTCATATTGGCTCCTCATATTCAACGAAGATCTTTATAGGTTAAACCGCATAACAACATATGTTATTCCCTTTGTCATCGGTATGTTACTTGCCCGAGATTTGATCGTCGTTATCATCATACCTAGTTCAATCTCGTTACCGGCAAGTCTCTTTACTCATTCCATAATGCATCATCCCGTAACTAACTCATTAGTCAAATATTGCTTGCAAGGCTTATAGTGATGTGCATTACCGAGAGGGCCCAGAGATATCTCTCCGATACACAGAGTGACAAATCCTAATCTTGATCTATGCCAACTCAACAAACACCTTTGGAGACACATGTAGAGCATCTTTATAATCACCTAGTTACGTTGTGACGTTTGATAGCACACAAAGTGTTCCTCCGGTATTCGGGGGAGTTGCATAATCTCATAGTGATGTCTACTACAAAACCATCTTCTTGTGGACGTTGTTGGGCCTCCCAGTGCAGAGGTTTGTAGGACAGTAGCAAATTTCCCTCAAGTGGATGACCTAAGGTTTATCAATCCATGGGAGGCCTAGGATGAATATGGTCTCTCTCAAACAACCCTACAACCAAATAGCAAAGAGTCTCTTGTGTCCCCAACACACCCAATACAATGGTAAATTGTATAGGTGCACTAGTTTGGTGAAGAGATGGTGATACAAGTGCAATATGGATGGTAGATATAGGTTTTTGTAATCTGAAAATATAAAAACAGCAAGGTAACTAATGATAAAAGTGAGCAAAAACGGTATTGCAATGCGTTGAAACAAGGCCTAGGGTTCATACTTTCACTAGTGCAAGTTCTCTCAACAAGGATAACATAATTGGATCATATAACAATCCCTCAACATGCACAAAGAGTCACTCCAAAGTCACTAATAGTGGAGAACAAACGAAGAGATTATTGTAGGGTACGAAACGACCTCAAAGTTATTCTTTCCGATCAATCCATTGGGCTATTCCTATAAGTGTCACAAACAACCCTAGAGTTCGTAGTAAAATAACACCTTAAGACACAAATCAACCAAAACCCTAATGTCACCTAGATACTCCAATGTCACCACAAGTATCCGTGGGTATGATTATACGATATGCATCACACAATCTCAGATTCATCTATTCAACCAACACAAAGAACTTCAAAGAGCGCCCCAAAGTTTCTACCAGAGAGTCAAGATGAAAATGTGTGCCAACCCCTATGCATAAGTTCACAAGGTCACATAACTCGCAAGTTGATCACCAAAACATACATCAAGTGGATCACGTGAATATCCCATTGTCACCACAGATAAGAACATGCAAGACATATATCAAGTGTTCTTAAATCCTTAAAGACTCAATCCGATAAGATAGCTTCAAAGGGAAAACTCAATTCATCACAAGGAGATAGAGGGGGAGAAGCATCATAAGATCCAACTACAATAGTAAAGCTCGCGGTACATCAAGATCGTGCCATATCAAGAACACGAGAGAGAGAGAGAGAGAGAGAGAGAGAGAGAGAGATCAAACACAAAGCTACTGGTAAATACCCTCAGCCCTGAGGGTGAACTACTCCATCCTCGTCATGAAGAGCATCGGGATGATGAAGATGGCCACCGGTGATGATCCTCCCCTCCGGCAGGGTGCCAGAACAGGGTCCCGATTGGTTTTTGGTGGCCACAGAGGCTTGCGACGGCGGAACTCCCATTCTAGGTTATTTGCTGGAGGTTTCTATATTTATAGGAATTTTTGGCGTCGGTCTCACGTCAGGGGGAGGTCTCCAAGTCATCCATGAGATAGTGGGACGCGCCTAGGGGGGTAGGGCACGCCCTCCACCCTCGTGGATGGCTCGGGACTCTTCTGGCCCAACTCTTTTACTCCGGGACTTCTTTTGGTCCATAAAAAATAGTAAAAAACTGGCACGTCAATTAGACTCCGTTTGGTATTCCTTTTTTGTAAAACTCAAAAACAAGGAAAAAACAGAAACTGGCACGGGGCTCTAGGTTAATAGGTTAGTCCGAAAAATCATGTAAAATACCATATAAATGCATATAAAACATCCAAAATTGATAATATAATAGCATGGAACAATCAAAAATTATAGATACGTTGGAGACGTATCACGTAGTCAGAGGAATATGTATAAGTCATGGAGAAAGCAATAACAATAAAACTAAACGATCATAATGCTAAGCTAACGGATGGGTCTTGTCCATCACATCATTCTCTAATGATGTGATCCCATTCATCAAATGACAACACATGTCTATGGTCAGGAAACTTAACCATCTTTGATTAATGAGCTATTCAAGTAGAGGCATACTAGGGACACTTTTTTTGTCTATGTATTCACACATGTACTAAGTTTCTGGTTAATACAATGCTGGCATGAATAATAAACATTTATCACGATATAAGGAAATATAAATAACAACTTTATTATTGCCTCTAGGGCATATTTCCTTCAGTCTCCCACTTGCACTAGAGTCAATAATCTAGATTACATAGTAATGATTCTAACACCCCTGGAGTCTTGGTGCTGATCATGTTTTGCTCGTGGAAGAGGCTTAGTCAACGGGTCTGCAACATTCAGATCCTTATGTATTTTGCAAATCTCTATGTCTCCCTCCTTGACTTGATCGTGGATGGAATTGAAGCGTCTCTTGATATGTTTGGTTCTCTTGTGAAATCTGGATTCCTTCGCCAAGGCAATTGCTCCAGTATTGTGACAAAATATTTTCATTGGATCCGATGCACTAGGTATTACACCTAGATTGGATATGAACTCCTTCATTTGCTGCTTCTGAAGCAGCTATGTACTCTGCTTCACACGTAGATCCCGCCACGACGCTCTGCTTGGAACTGCACTAACTGATAGCTGCACCATTCAATATAAATACGTATCCGGTTTGTGACTTAGAGTCATCCGGATCAGTGTCAAAGCTTGCATCGACGTAACCATTTACAACAAGCTCTTTGTCACCTTGATAAATGAGAAACATATCCTTAGTCCTTTTCAGGTATTTCAGGATGTTCTTGACCGTTGTTCAGTGATCCACTCCTGGATTACTTTGGTACCTCCCTGCTAAACTAATATCAAGGCACACATCAGGTCTGGTACACAACATTGCATACATGACAGAACCTATGTTTGAGGCATAGTGAATGACCTTCATTTTCTCTCGATCTTCTGCAGTGGTCGGGCATT
The DNA here is from genome assembly GCF_018294505.1 of Triticum aestivum. NCBI lineage: Eukaryota > Viridiplantae > Streptophyta > Magnoliopsida > Poales > Poaceae > Triticum > Triticum aestivum. Next base: position 344,528,158 of record NC_057812.1, on the reverse strand, counting down.
GAGTCTGAGTCAACCTCACACCTTGTAACACATGCAAGAACCCTTTCTTTGACTGATCCATTTTGAACTTCTTCAAAACTTTATCAAGGTATGTGCTTTGTGAAAATCCAATTAAGCGTCTTGATCTATCTCTATAGATTTTGATGCCCAATATATAAGCAGCTTCACCGAGGTCTTTCATTGAAAAATTCTTATTCAAGTATCCTTTTATGATATCCAAAAAATCTGTATTATTTCCAATCAACAATATGTCATCCACATATAATATTAGAAATGCTATAGAGCTCCCACTCACTTTCTTGTAAATACAAGCTTCTCCAAAAGTCTGTATAAAACCATATGCTTTGATCACACTATCAAAGCATATATTCCAACTCCGAGAGGCTTGCACCAGTCCATAAATGGATCATTGGAGATTGCACACTTTGTTAGCACCTTTAGGATCGACAAAACCTTCTGGTTGCATCATATACAACTCTTCTTTAAGATATCCACTAAGGAATGCAGTTTTGACATCCATTTGCCAAATTTCATAATCATAAAATGCGGCAATTACTAACATGATTTGAACAGACTTAAGCATTGCTACGGGTAAGAAGGTCTCATCATAGTCAACTCCTTGAACTTGTCGAAAACCTTTCGCAACAAGTTGAGCTCTGTAGATAGTAACATTACCGTCAGCGTCAGTCTTCTTCTTGAAGATCCATTTATTCTCTATGGCTTGTCGATCATCAGGAAAGTCAACCAAAGTCCACACTTTGTTCTCATACATGGATCCCATCTCAGATTTCATGGCTTCAAGACATTTGGCGGAATCTGGACTCATCATCGCTTCCTCATAGTTCGTAGGTTCGTCATGGTCAAGTAACATGACATCCAGAACATGATTACTGTACCACTCTGGTGCGGATCGTACTCTGGTTGACCTACGAGGTTCGGTAGTAACTTGATCTGAAGTTTCATGATCATCATCATTAGCTTCCTCACTAATTGGTGTAGGAATCACTGGAACTGAATTCTGTGATGAACTACTTTCCAATTCAGGAGAAGGTGCAATTATCTCATCAAGTTCTACTTTCCTCCCACTCACTTCTTTTGAGAGAAACTCCTTCTCTAGAAAGGATCCATTATTAGCAACGTTTATCTTGCCTTCAGATCTATGATAGAAGATGTACCCAACAGTCTCCTTTGGGTATCCTATGAAGACACATTTCTCCGATTTGGGTTCGAGCTTATCAGGTTGAAGCTTTTTCACATAAGCATCGCAGCCCCAAACTTTAAGAAACGACAGCTTAGGTTTCTTGCTAAACAACGGTTCATATGGTGTCGTCTCAACGAATTTAGATTGTGCCCTATTTAACGTGAATGCAGCCGTCTCTAAAGCATAACCCCAAAACGATAGCAGTAAATCGGTAAGAGACATCATAGATCGCACCATATCTAACAAAGTACGATTACGATGTTCGGACACACCATTAAGCTGTGGTGTTCCAGGTGGCGTGAGTTGTCAGACTATTCCACATTGTTTTGAATGAAGACCAAACTCATAACTCTAATATTCACCTCCACGATCAGATCGTAGGAACTTTATTTTCTTGTTACGATGATTTTCGACTTCACTCTGAAATTCTTTGAACTTTTCAAATGTTCCAGACTTATGTTTCATTAAGAAGATATACCCATATCTGCTCAAATCATCTGGGAAGATCGAAAAATAACAATACCCGCCGCAAGCCTCAACACTCATCGGATCGCATACATCAGTATGTATTATTTCCAGTAAGTCAGTTGCTCGCTCCATTGTTCCGGAGAACGGAGTCTTAGTCATCTTGCCCATGAGGCATGGTTCGCAAGCATCAAGTGATTCATAATCAAGTGATTCCAAAAGCCCATCAGCATGGAGTTTCTTCATGCACTTCACACCAATATGACCTAAACGGTAGTGCCACAAATAAGTTGCACTATCATTATTAACTTTGCATCTTTTGGCTTCAATATTATGAATATGTGTATCACTACAATCGAGATTCAACAAAAATAGACCACTCATCATGGGTGCATGACCATAAAAGATATTCCTCATATAAATAGAACAACCATTATTCTCTGATTTATATGAATAACTGTCTCGCATCAAACAAGATCCATATATAATGTTCATGCTCAACGCCGGCACCAAATAACAATTATTCATGTCTAAAAAGAATCCTGACATTAGATGTAGAGGTAGCGTGTCGACGTCGATCACATCAACCTTGGAACCATTTCCCACATGCATCGTCACCTCGTCCTTAGCCAATCTTCGTTTAATCCATAGCCCATGTTTCAAGTTGCGAATATGAGCAACAGAATCGGTATCAAATACCAAGGCGCTACTACGAGCATTAGTAAGGTTGTAACACCCCGGATGTAATTTACCTTATCTGTACCCCAACTCTTGCCGTTTCCGGCGCTAAGTTATTTTATTTCTCCGTTGTCGGGTTTTTGTCTCCGTGTGTTTTGTCTTTGTCATGCACCTCATATCATGTCATCATGTGCATTGCATTTGCATACGTGTTCGTCTCATGCATCCGAGCATTTTCCCCGTTGTCCGTTTTGCATTTCGGCGCTCCTATGTCCTCCAGTGGTCCTTTCTACCTCTTTTCGTGTGTGGGGGTTAAACGTTTTCGGATTGGACCGAGACTTGTCATGCGGCCTTGGTTTACTACCGGTAGACCGCCTGTCATGTTTCGCGCCATTTGGACTTCGTTTGATACTCCAACGGTTAACCGAGGGATCAAGAAGGCCTTGTGTGTGTTGCAGCCTAACACCCTTCCAATTTGGCCCAAAATCCACCAAAAACCCCTCCATAATCTAGAGCGTTCGATCACAATCGTGTGTCCGCAAACCGCACTCCATTTGGAGCCTCCTAGCTCCTCCTATCTATAAAAAGGGATCCTCCCTGAAAATCACGGATCAAATCCACCCTAGCCTAGCCCCTCCTCCGTCGCCGGACACGTCCGGCTGAACCGGACAAATCTCGCACCGCCGCCCGCGCCCTCTCAGCGCCCGCCACCTGTCCCTGTCACCGCCACTCCACTGCGCGGCCCGGCGAGCCCGCGGGAGGCCTGCCCGAGCCGCCTGCCGGGCCAGAGGCGTCGCGCCGCCCGCGCCCCGTCTCCCTCCTCTAGCCGCACCGGCCTGCCGCATCTCCGGTGCCGTCGCCCATCTCCGGCGAGGGTCTCCGCCTCCAGCACCGCCTCATCTCCACCTCGACGCCGGCGAGCCACCGTGCCGCCTCGACGCCGGCGCCCGCCGCCCCGCGCCACATCGACCTCGCCGCCGTCCTCCTCCGCAGGCGCTGCGCCGCCTGGCCCCTCTCCTTCCTCCTCCTCGGAATGGAAAGTCCGGCGACCCTCCGGCGAACCTCGTGATCCGTGCAGCTACAATACCCGTGCCAGATCCAGATCTGGATCGGGAGGTTGACTTTTTCGTCCCCAAACCCTAGCATTTTTGCTATCTTTGACATGCCATAACTCTGCATCTGTAGCTCCGATTCGTGCGTGTAGCATATCAGAATGTTCGTCTCGACGAGTACATCATTTCATCTCATTGCATCATTTTCATTTGAGCTCATCTTGATGCCCGAAATGCTGTTGGAAGAGAGCTAGGTGAGGAATATGTCAGATATGTTTCAGCAAATGGCCTTTTGTCATTTTTTCCATGATTAATGTGTGCATGCTATGATCCTGAGCTCTACATGTCTTTTGTAGAATGCCATGCCATCTTTACAGGGGTTTATGCCATGTATTTTTGTGATATTTGTGGTGACTAGCACAAGCATGCAAAGTAGCCTACTCGTTGATGTTGTTTTCAGGGACTTAGAATTTCACTAAGTCCTTGTCCTGTTTTTGCTTTTATGCCATATGTTCATGTTGTTTCCTAGTGATCCGTGCCTCTTTTGAGGATGATCAGTAAGGATGTTTTGTTACTATTCTGGTGCTCTATCCATCCATATATTTGTTTGCAATTATGGAGCACCCTAGCTTGAGTCAATCGAGCTCTACTTTTGCTATAAAATGATCCTGGCAGATTGTTGACATGTTTAGCAATTTTGCCGAGGATGTTGCTATTGATCCGTGCATACTATGTTGTTGTTCTTGCCATGTCTAGCTTCTATGCCATGTCTTCTTGATGGGTGTATGCTTAGTTTGTCATGACTTGCTCTATAGTGAGTGCATCAAGCTCGTGAACATGCCTACTCGTTAATTGTTTTGCATGCTCCAGTTTTTCGCCAAGTCTGAATCTGTTTGTCTTTTTGCTATGTTCACATGCTTGCAATTGTATTTTCCAATCCCTTTTGACTCAAGGTCACTAAGGGACTTTTGTTAACTGCTTTGAGTAGCTTCATGCCATGCCTTCCTTTTCCATGTTAAGTTCTTGTAGCATGTAGTTTTCATGCTCTAAAGATTGCTTCCTGATGATAAATTCCAGACTTGTGTTAATTTCACTAAGTCTGAAACCTCTTATCATTTGCACTTTTGCCATGCTTGTTTGAACCTGTTAATGGATGAATTAGCTGTAGCTCAGTGTTCATCTTTTGTCAAGATTCATGAGTGGATCCCTGTCGTGTATTGTTTTGCCATGTTTGAGTGCTGTAGCATATTTAACTTGATGCATTTAGATGGCTACTTGTTGATTATCGCAGACCGGTGCCATATTTGTTTCGCTTGCCATTTCCAAACCGTGCATCCGATTCCGGTGATCTTTATATCGATTTCAACCGAAATCAACTCCCCTTTACAGTGGCACTCTTGGATTTCCAATTTGAGGCCAGGTTCAATCATTCCTTTGCAAATCTTGCATATGCATCACATATTCGCATCCCGCATAGCATACCATGTTTGCATCATGTTGTTTGAGCATTGCACATGGTTGATTGTGCTCCTTTTGCTTGTTGTTATTGTTTGGGTAGAGCCGGGAGACGAGTTCGTGAACGAGGAGCCCGTTGAGTTCGCTTACGAGGATCAAGTCAACTCTGAGAATTTTGCAGGCAAGATGACCATACCCTCTAAATCACTTCTATCTTTGCTTGCTAGATGCTCGCTCTTTTGCTATGCCTATGCTACGATACCTAAAACTTACTTATCATGCCTCCCAAATTGCCATGTCAAACCTCTAACCCACCATGTCCTAGCAAACTGTTGTTTGGCTATGTTACCGCTTTGCTCAACCCATCTTATAGCGTTGCTAGTTGAAGGTGAAGATTGGAGACAGTTCCTTGTTGGAACATGTTTATTTTTGGGATATCATCATATTATCTTGTTTATCTTAATGCACCTATACACTTGGTAAAGTGTGGAAGGCTCGGCGTTATGCCTATGCTACGATACCTACCACTTGCTTACCATGCCTTCCAAATTGCCATGTCAAACCTCTAACCCACCATGTCCTAGCAAATCGTTGTTTGGCTATGTTACCGCTTTGCTCAGCCCCTCTTATAGCGTTGCTAGTTGCAGGTGAAGCTTGGAGATTGTTCCTTGTTGGAACATGTTTATTGTTGGGATATCACCATATTATCTTGTTGTGCATGTGAGGAATAAATCGAATTTGGTTGCACTTAATACATGAGAAACATATACAAGTGCTATATTTCCTAGTTCTTAATAATGCTTGGTTTGGATAAATGGGTTTTCCCTGTGGCTTGAATTAATCTGATGAATCTGCAATGTGATTATTTTTCATCAACATATTTTACTGATAGCATGCGAACCCTTACTTAACCTGATGACTAACTACCTTATATGTGTTGCATGGAAACAATGGGAAGCATTGAGGTTTACAATCGAGGTTAGCACGTGCATGGTCTGTTGTCTAATGGCACATTATTGTCCAATTACAGGAACCATTCTAATATTTAGGTTTTTAACAATTTGGTCTTGCACATGTAGGTCCTGCTGTCAGAGGTTTTGACCCACTGTTTGACCCTTTTTGCATATGGGGAAATGAGTTGTCCATGAATATCAGTCAAGTCAAGAAACTCAGAAAGATTGTTAGGATAAAGAAATTAGCGACAAAAAAAACAAGATCTTTGTGTGCACAATGAAGAAGACATCAGTTCACTACAGGATGGTACTAACTATTATACATTGCCTTTTCTATTCCTTTGCCCCATTTCCAATATAGAGAAGATATTTATGCACATCCTTGTTTTTAGGCCTTTCCAAAGCAGTTCACTGATGATTACCTCTCAAACCACCTGTATGGTCAGGAGGCGAGGAAGGTATTCATACAACACCCACGGTTCAATATTGAAGTGTTCCTAAGCAGGACGAAGGATGGACGGTCAATCATCCACGGGCACTGGCCTAAAGTTACAAAGACCTTCAACATCAGTGATGGCTCAATATTCTGCTTCAGCAGTTTTCCAGATGAAATACATCTATCTATGTATCGTCTATGATGCTATTTTCGAAAGGTTATAGATGTTGCATGTGAAACTTGGTCCTGGTGTAGTTGTGTAATAGGGTAGCTGAGTGCTTAAGCTATATGATGTTGTACTCTGATGTATTTCAATTATGAAAATGAAATTTATTGTGTGATTAATATGAACTGTCAATTAGATTAATAAATGGATTATGAATAATCAGATAGTTAGTCTGCTAATTGGGTTTTGCTATTGCAAATGGTTATAAAAAAATACCGTGGGGATGACCTCATGCAATGCACACAGTTTCTAGGAATAAACTGTGTTGGATCAATGAACAATCAGACACGACTTTCTCTTGAAAACTGTTTGCGTTAGACCACCTTGCGCAAACGTTTACCACATGAAAATTGTGTGTGATGGACAGCCTTTGCCACATAGTTTCTTCCATGGACCGTGTGTGATATATTCAATAACACAAGCGATTTAACGGGAAAAATTGTGTGTGATCTACCTGCGAACGGAAACGTTTTCCTTTGAGCGACTATGTGGGATGTACATACGAATGGAAACATTTAGCTGGGACTGACTGTGTGGGATGTACTTGCGACCGGAAACAATTTCGCAGTATAATTGAATTTTTAGCTCTACAGTATGTATTTCCGTATTTGAGCGCTCGCCGGTCGCACACGACCTCATTTTGCCAAACGTGTGTGCCAGGAGGGCATATCCCCGATGGTTTCTGGGTCGTGCGGGAAGGACCCCCCTATCGCCCACACTCACTTGGCGACGGTTCCAGATGCCATCGCGAAAAGGGGTTTTAAACCGTTTGTGTAGGAGCTCGCTGTACTAGTGATATATGCATACGCTAGGCTCGTCAAGTTTAACCCGAGTATTCTGCATGTGCAAACCTGGCTTGCACCCATTGTATGTGAATGTAGAGCTTATCACACCCGATCATCACGTGGTGTCTCGGTACGACGAACTATAGCAACGGTGCATACTCAGGGAGAACACTTATACCTAGAAATTTAGTGAGGGATCATCTTATAATGCTACCGCCGTACTAAGAAATATAAGATGCATAAATGATAAACATCACATGCAATAAAAATATGTGACATTATATGGCCATCGTCATCTTGTGCCTTTGATCTCCATCTCCAAAGCACCGTCATGATCTCCATTGTCACCGACTTGACACCTTGATCTCCATCATATGATCGTTGTCGTCTTGCCAACTATTGCTTCCACGACTATCGCTACCACTTAGTGATAAAGTAAAGCAATTATATGGTGATTGCATTTCATACAATAAAGCGACAACCATAAGGCTCCTGCCAATTGCCGATAACTTTTACAAAACATGATCATATCATACAACAATTTATATCTCATCACGTCTTGACCACATCACATCACAACATGCCCTGCAAAAATAAGTTAGACGTCCTCTACATTGTTGTTGCAAGTTTTACGTGGCTACTACGGGCTTCTAGCAAGAACCGTTCTTACCGACACATCAAAACCACAACGATTTTTTGTTAAGTATGCTGTTTTAACCTTCAACACGGACCGGCCGTAGTCAAACTCGGTTTAACTAAAGATGGAGAAATAGACACCCCCAGCCACCTGTGTGCAAAGCACGTCAGTAGAACCAGTCTCATGAACGCGGTCATGTAATGTTGGTCTAGGCCGCTTCATCGAACAATACTGCTACCTCTTGACCATGCGTTGGTTTTCCCTTGAAGAGGAAAGGGTGATGCAGGAAAGTAGCGTAAGTATTTCCCTCGGTTTTTGAGAACCAAGATATCAATCCGGTAGGAGACAACGCACAAGTCACCTAGTACCTGCACAAATAATCAAGAACCTTGCAACCAACACGATAAAGGGGTTGTCAATCCCTTCACGATCACTCGCAAAAGTGAGATCTAATAAAGATAGTAAGATAAATATTTTTGGTATTTCTATTGTATAGATTGGAAAGTAAAGATTGAAAAATAGAAAACGAGATGCGATGTAAATAAAAGAGATGCAATAAAATAAGAAAGAGACCCGGGGGTGTGACGCCCGGATAATCAAGCTACAGTAACCCTCTGTTAATGATGCCACGCCACCAGAGTCACTGTTACTAATCCCGCGTTAGTTCAAAACTGATTCAAAATCCAAATTCAAGAACAAGTCAAACAATTAAAGTTTTCAAAAGTCAAAACTAAAATGTCCTTATTGTGAAAAATAATTCATAAGATATGTTGGTGGAGAAACCAAGTCTTTATAAAATGTTTAAATGCACTAAACTAATTAAATCAATAGCTAAAACCATTGATTAAATGCCTTTTATATTTTGTAAAATACTAAACTATATTATTCTGGGAGGAAACTTTTGTGGTTGTGACATAATTGGTAACATAAATTTAGGTGCCATTTTGGTATTTTATTAAAACTAAAATAATTAGGAACTAAAAGAAAGCAGAAAAGAATGATTAAAAAGATAAACAAAACAAAAGAAAACTAAAAAATAGAAGAAAGGCCCCCTGGGCCTTGTCCCAGCAGGCCACCAGGCCACCCGGCCGCCCCACCTGGCCCAACCGGCCACCCACTCCCCCCTCACTCGCTTATCAACCCACACCCCCAAAACCCTAGCCCACAACCGCACACCCCACTCTCCCCACGACGCCCCCTTCCTCTCTCCTGATCTGGATCGGGATCCAGAGGAGGCCGTCGCCGCTCGACGCCGCCCCGCGCCCGGTGCTGTCCCGCCACACGCCGGACCGCCCAGCCGCCACACGACGCCACCCCGTCCACCCCTCCTCCCCGACCGGCCTCAGCTTCCTCCCGGCGCCGCCCCGCCATCGCCGCCTCGACCCCGACTCCGTCGCCCAAAGCGTGCTCGCCGCGACCGCGCCCCGGCCCGCGCTCACCGTGGCCTCGCCCCGCCCGGCATGCCCCTGTACACGCGCCCGGGCGCGCGACGATGCTTTGCCTCTTCCCTCACCGCGCCCCGCGGCCCCCCTGTCGCCGCCCTGCGCCCCGTGCGCCCACGCCGGCGCCGTCCCTTGGCCGCTGCAGCTGCTCCAGTCGAAGCGGCGCCCCTGCCGAGCCCGCTCCTCCCTCCGTCCGCCCCTGTCCCGTGCGCCGTCGCAATCCCCGTCCTCCGCCCGGTTGGCGCCCGGCGAGCCCCGCCGTGGTCACCAACCCCCCTGCTCCGGCGATCTGCCGGCTCCACCTGCCCCTGTGGTGCGCCCGAAAGAGCGGGTGCTGGGCACCGTTGCGCCCGCGCCCGTTCGGGCGACAACCACGCGGCCATGCGCCCGAAACCCGCAAGGCCCCCTGGGGCCAATGACATGGGGGCCCCAGCCCCAGAACGTTTAAAAAAAAGAGAGAATGAAAATAATAATAAAATGTGATAATGAATAATAAAACTAATTAATTAATTAACTAACTAATTAATTAACTTAATTAATTGTGATTAAATTAACCAATTAAGATTAATTAACCTAATTAACTACTGTTAATTAGCTAATTAATTAGTATGACAGTGGGGCCCACCCCCTAATTAATTATGATTAGTTTAATTAATCTGTTTAATTAAAATGTGTCGCTGACCAGTGGGACCCACTGGTCAGGTTGACCAGTCAACTCTGTTGACTGCTGACGTCAGCATGACATCATGCTGATATCATTAATTCATTTCGAATTAATTAAATAATTAATTAAATTCCAGAAATTAATAAAATCTTTAGAAAATCATATCTTTTAATCCATAACTCGGATTAAAATATTTTGTACATGAAAGTTGCTCAGAGCGACGAGACGAATCCGGAAACATAGCTCGTTCGTCCGCCACGCATCCCTAACCTATCGAACCCGCAACTTTCCCCCTCCGGCTCCTCTGCCCGAAAACACGAAACACCGGGAATACTTTCCCGGATGTTTCCCCCCTTCACCGGTATCACCTCATACCGCGTTAGAACACGTCTAGCTCTACCTGTTATCCTGTTATGCACTTGATTGCTATGTATTTACTGTTTCTCCCCCCTCTTCTCTCCGGTAGACCCCATGACGATGCTGATGTCCCTGTGGTCGACTACGTCACCGACGACCCCTCCTTCTTGTCTGAGCAACCAGGCAAGCCCCTCCCCCTTGATCACCAGATATCGCCTATTCTTCTCTCTACTGCTTGCATTAGAGTAGTGTAGCATGTTACTGCTTTCCGTTAATCCTATCCTGATGCATAGCCTGTCATTGTTGCTACAACTGTTGATTCCTTACCTGCAATCCTAAATGCTTAGTATAGGATGCTAGTTTATCATCAGTGGCCATACATTCTTGTCCGTCTGCCATGCTATACTATCGGGCCGTGATCACTCGGAAGTTGATCACGGGTATATACCTATACTTTATACATGATACATGTGATGACTAAAGTCGGGTTGGCTCGAGGAGTACCCGCGAGTGATTCACGGATTGGGGGATGAAAGGACCTTTGTCCCGACGGCCCTCTGGGTGGATCTTTGTGGCGGAGCGACAGGGCAGGTTGAGACCACCTAGGAGAGAGGTGGGCCTGGCCCTGGTCGGCGTTCGCGGTTATTTCAAAATAACACGTTTAACGAGATCTTGGTATTTGATCTGAGTCTGGCTACTGGCCTATACGCACTAACCATCTACGCGGGGACAGTTATGGGCACTCGACGTCGTGGTATCAGCCGAAGCCTTCGTGATGTCAGCGACTGAGTGGCGCACGCCGGATTGGACCGTAAGCCTGCTCTTGTATTAAGGGGGCTAGTTCTGCTTCCGGACGCGTTCACAACGTGCAGGTGTGCAAAGGGCGATGGGCCCAGACCTCTGCGCCATAGGATTTAGACCGGCGTGTTGACCTCTCTGTTGTGCCTAGGTAGGGCTGCGACGTGTTGATCTTCCGAGGCTGGGCATGACCCAGGAAAGTGTGTCCGACCAAATGGGATCGAGCGTGTTGGGTTATGTGGTGCACCCCTGCAGGGAAGTTAATCTATTCGAATAGCCGTGATCTTCGGTAACAGGACGACTTGGAGTTGTACCTTGACCTTATGACAACTAGAACCGGATACTTAATAAAACACACCCTTCCAAGTGCCAGATACAACCGATGGTCGCTCTCTCACAGGGCGACGAGGTGAGGATCATCGGTTAGGGTTATGCTATGCGATGTTACTTGGAGGACTTCAGTCTACTCTCTTCTACATGCTGCAAGATGGAGGCTGCCAGAAGCGTAGTCTTCGACAGGATTAGCTATCTCCCTCTTATTCTGGCATTCTGCAGTTCAGTCCACCGATATGGCCTTTACACATATACCCATGCATATGTAGTGTAGCTCCTTGCTTGCGAGTACTTTGGATGAGTACTCATGGTTGCTTCTCCTTCTTTTCCCTCTATCCCTTCTACCTGGTTGTCGCAACCAGATGTTGGAGCCCAGGATCCAGACGCCACCGTCGACGACGACTCCTACTACACCGGAGGTGCCTACTACTACGTGCTGCCCGCTGACGACGACCATGAGTAGTTTAGGAGGATCCCAGGCAGGAGGCCTGCGCCTCTTTCGATTTGTATCCTAGTTTGTGCTAGCCTTCTTAAGGCAAACTTGTTTAACTCATGTCTGTACTCAGATATTGTTGCTTCCACTGACTCGTCTATGATCGAGCTCTTGTATTCGAACCCTCGAGGCCCCTGGCTTGTAATATGATGCTTGTATGACTTATTTTATTTGTAGAGTTGTGTTGTGGTATCTTCCCGTGAGTCCCTGATCTTGATCGTACACGTTTGCGTGTATGATTAGTGTATGATTGAATCGGGGGCGTCACAGGGGGCCATAGGTTTCACTAGTGGCTTCTCTCAAGATAGCATGTATTACGGTGGGTGAAGAAATTACTGCCGAGCAATTGATAGAAAAGTGCATAGTTATGAGAATATCTAAGCAATGATCATGAATATAGGCTTCACGTCCGTGTCAAGTAGATCTAAACGATTCTGCATCTACTACTATTACTCCACATATCAACCGCTATCCAGCATGCATCTAGAGTATTAAGTTCATAAGAACAGAGTAACACATTAAGCAAGATGACATGATGTAGAGGGATAAACTCAAGCAATATGATATAAACCCCATCTTTTTATCCTCGATGGAAACAATACAATATGTGCCTTGCTTCCCCTACTGTCACTGGGAAAGGACACCGCAAGATTGAACCCAAAGCTAAGCACTTCTCCCATTGCAAGAAAGATCAATCTAGTAGGCCAAACTAAACCGATAATTCGGAGAGACTTGCAAAGATATCAAATCATGCATATAAGAATTCAGAGAAGAACCAAATAATATTCATAGATAATCTTGTTCATAAACCCACAATTCATCGGATCTCGGCAAACACACCGCAAAAGAGTATTACATCGAATAGATCTCCAAGAACATCGAGGAGAACTTTGTATTGAGAATCAAAGAGAGAGAAGAAGCCATCTAGCTAATAACTATGGACCCGAAGGTCTGTGGTAAACTACTCACGCTTTATCGGAGAGGCTACAATGTTGATGTAGAAGCCCTCCGTGATCGATTCCCCCTCCGGCAGATCGCCGGAAGAGGCCCCAAGATGGGATCTCACAGGTACAAAAGGTTGCGGTGGTGGAAAAGTGGTTTCGTGTCTCTCTGCGATCGATCTAGGTTACAAGAGTATATATAAGCGAAAGAAGTACGTCGGTGGAGCTACATGGGGCCCACGAGGGTGGGGGCGCACCTACCCCCTGGGCGCGCCTGTAACACCCCGGTGTAATGATGCTACAGTAACCCCTGGGGTTAAGTTAATCTTTTTGCTAAACATGTTCCTGATCATAATTGTCTCCTTTCTCTTTTAAATTGCAGTTGAATTCAAATTCAAATTTTGTCTGAAATTCAAAATGCTCAGACATGAAAACAAAAATGTTCATCATGTGCAGAATAATCCACAACTAATATTGGTGGTGAACCAACTTTTTGCAAAAAGGTTTGAGTGGCCTAAGCTACTTCAAACAGTGGCCTAAGAAATAAATTAAATGCCTTTTTAATTTATGAAAATGGCAAAGTATTTTCTAAAAGCCTCACAATCTTTTTTTTTGGGCAGTGCCTAATAATTCTTTGAGATTATTTTGTCCAATGGCATAATCTTTTGCAAAGTCTTTATTGGCTAAAAGAAAAAGAAAAGAAAATGCAAAAGCTGTTTAAAAAAAAGGAAAAGAAGAGGGGGTGGGAGAGCCCTGGCCTCCCCTTGGGCCTCGGCGACCCACAGCCTCCTGCCCCCCCTGCCCCTGGGCCTAAGGCCGCAGAGACAGGCCCAGCTGGCCGTCGGCCCATCCCAGCCGGCCCACTCCCCCTTTCCTGTCGCTCTCCCCCCTCCTCCTGTTCCTCCGACCGGGCGAGGCAGAGCGCGCCCGTCCCCGCCGGACCCGCCTCACCGGCATCGCCCGAGCGAGGGGATAAGGCTTGCGCCTCCTCGCCTCCTCGATCCCCGCCTCCACTTGCACCACCCACTCCACCTGCTCTTTCCCCCCACCCTGTCTTGCTCGCCCGCCTCTCCCGAGCGCGCTCGCCGCCGTTCTCCGACGTCACCGCGGCCACAGCCACCGCCTCGCTCCGCCGTCTTGTCGTGAAGCTCCGCCGGGGTCGACTCCGTCGTCTGGTGCCCCCAGGTGGAGCTGGGAAGCACCGCTGACGTTGCACGAGCTCGTCCCCTTCCGCCCTTGTCGCCGGCGAGATCCCTCGAATTCCGGCTTCCCCTGCGCTCCTAAACTGCCAAGGGCCATCGGCGTGCCGCCCGGTGAGCTCTCCTACCTTCTCCCTCTCCTTGCCTACTTGGCGCGCCCCCTAGCTGCTTCCCCACGTGCACCCGAACGCAGCGCCGCGGAGCTCGTCGCCGGCGAGACTCCGGTGACCTTTTGGTCACGGGCTCAAGCCCGTTGGACTCGCCGCACCACGGGGATCCTCCCCAGCCCTTCCTTTCGTTCTGTAGCACGCTGCTTCGCCTTCGCCATCACACGCCCGAAGGTCGTCGCCGCCTTTTCCGTCGCCGGCGATGCTCCGGTCGTCCCCGACGCCAGTCATCGTCACCATCGTGTGCGCGGTGCCGGGCCGCGCCCTTAGGTCCAAGCCGTAGGTCCGGAGGCCCCCTGTAGCGCGGCTCCGGCCAACTCCGGCGAGGCGCCGCCGTCGCCTTGGTCGTCGGAGCCCTCCCCGGCGCAGCCACCAACATGGAGGCGTGGGCCCCATCACCTGAATCACTGACGCTGGGCCCCGCGGGCCCCTGTTGGCTAAGTTGACTCAGTCAACTTTGCTGACTGGGCAGCTCCAGTCACTGACTGGTGGGCCCCAGTTGACTGGTCAACTGGTCAGCCGACCGCTGACGTTATGCTTACGTCATGCTGACGTCATTTTTATCCTTTCTGTTAATTTAAATAAATCCAGAAAATGGTTTAATCTTTAAAAATTCATAGAAAAATAACCGTAGCTCGGATGAAAATGTTTTCTATATGAAAGTTGCTCAGAAAAATCCAACGAATCCGAATACGCGGTCCGTTCATCTGTCACATGCCCCTAGCATGCTGAACATGGAACTTTCCCCCTCCGGTCATCTGTCTGACACAGGTCCGGAACCGGGAACACCTTCCCGGTTGATTTCCCCCTTCACCTATAACGTCTAGGACCACGTTAGAGCACGCTTAGCGCTACGTATCGTCATGTCATGCTTAGTGTTACCTCTGTTTACTATGTATTTACTGTTTCTTCCCCCTCTTCTCTCCGGTAGACCCCAAGGCCGCTGATGCCCCGGTGACCGACTACGTCATCGACAACGACCCCTTCTTGCCAGATCAACCAGGCAAGCCCCCCCCTTTGATCATCCCGATATCGCCCATTCCTTTCTCTCATGCTTGCATTAGATTTTGCTACTGTTATTGTATGCTCCTATTCTGATGCATAGCCTGCTTTTGTATCTGTTATTGTACCTTACCTGCTTATCCTAAACTGCTTAGTATAGGTTGGTTAATGATCCATCAGTGACCCCCGCCTTGTCCCGACTGCCCCGCTGGATAATCAGAAGACCTGATCAACGGGATCGAAGACCAGGCCCCGACACCGCACATCACTTTCCCCTTAGTTGCTCGACACTACCGGGTTACTATCGAGTGCCGAGGGTGAGACCTCTACAACACTTCTGATGTTAACCCTGTAGTGTAGCTATTCGGTCGTGGTCATCGAGGGTGATTTCCTCTTTAACCACTTCCGATACGACTCTGTCGTGCAACCCCTCAAGTGTGAACCTCGAGGGTGATTCCTCTACGTTCACCTTGATGATTACATTGAGTGGAACCCACCGAGGGTGATTCCTTGGGTTTTCCTCTTGATGTTTGGACACACGGATACTTGGACTTTACAACTGTTACTTGGAAAGTGATGTGGAGACGGGATGACCTGGAAGGTGCCCGTGAGATAATTACGAGGCGTGGCCGGGCATTCTTAGCCCTTGCCGCAAGTCCTCGAGACGGGGCAACGGGGTCACATCCTTCGTGAGTCTCTGCTTGTTACCGCGCGTTCCTAATCCACTACGATTTGGATATTTGATCCGAGGGGCCTCTGGCCTGATAGCACTAACCATCACGTGGGCATAGTATGGGCGTTCTGCGTCGTGTACATCAGCCGAAGCTTAATAGACGTCAGCAACGGAGCGGCGCGCGCCGGGTTGGACTGGTAAGCTCCTGCCTTTTTAGGGAGGTAGCTAGGTCTGCTCACCGGCCGCCCACGCAACGTGCAGGAGTTCCCGGGGAGATGGCCCATGACCCCTGGGGGCATAGGTTTAGTCCGGCGTGCTGGCCTCTCTATTAATCCTAGGTCGGGTTGCGGCGTATTGTTTGGCCGAGGCCGGGCATGACCCTGGAAAGTGTGTCCGGCCGGAGTCAATCGAGCGTGGTGGGTAAGTTGGTGCACCCCTGCAGGGAAGAACTAATCTATGCATAGCCTGTCCTACGGTAACGGACACTTGGAGTTGTATCCCGATCGATACAACTAGAACTGGATACTTGTGATGAGAACTGGATGGTGATGAGGATTTGATTGTGATGATAACTGGATAGTATGGCTCTGGGATTGCTTTCTCGCAGGGAGTCGAGAAAGGATCTCTGGCCGAGGTTGATAACACTGCTACCACTTTACTTTATGCTACTCTACTCCCTCTTGTTTGCTGCAAGATGGTGGTTTCCAGAAGATGCTAGTCTTCGATAGGACTAGACCTTCTCTCTATTCTGGCATTTCTGCAGCCCAGTCCACATATACCGCCTTCCTTTGATAATGTTGCATATGTAGTGTAGATCCTTGCTTGCGAGTACTTTGGATGAGTACTCACGGTTGCTTTGTTCCCCCTTTTCCCCCTTCTTTCTTCTTTCTGGTTGTTGCAACCAGATGGTGGAGTCCAGGAGCCAGATGCCACCTTTGACGACTGCTGCTACCCCCAGGGTGCCTACTACCACGTGACGGACGCCGAGGACCAGGAGTAGTTAGGAGGCTCCCAGGCAGGAGGCCTTGCCTTTTCGATCGTAGATGCTTTTGTGCTAGCCTTCTTAAGGCAAACTTGTCTAACTCATGTCTGTGCTCAGATTTTGTTGCTTCCACTGACTCTTGTGTTTTCGAGCTGATGTATTCGAGCCCTCGAGGCCCCTGGCTTGTAATATAAAGCTTGTATTATTTTAATTTGTGTCTAGAGTTGTGTTGTGATATCTTCCCGTGAGTCCTTGATCTTGATCGTACACATTTGCGTGTATGATTAGTGTACGATTGAATCGAGGGCGTCACAAGTTGGTATCAGAGCCGACTGCCTGTAGGTAGCCCCCTTTCCAACTCCTTGGCCGAAGTTGAGTCTAGTCACTGAAAACTTTTACTAACATTGGCTGTGTGGCTTACGGGCCCACGTCGCTATTGGGTGGTATTAGAATCTTTTACTCCTCGTCTATACTCTGGGACTCTGAACTCTCTTCTACTCGGGTTAAATGAATTTACTAACATTAGGATCCCGTGACCACATTCACCCCGAAGTTGGATGAAGCCATAGTTATTCCTTAGAATAGCTTTTTGAGTAGTGCACACCCTGTCGTGTTGACTACGGAGTGGAATCCATCGTACCTCCTTCATTATGCATGTTTTCATCATGAATGATCCTTATCTTTGCAAATGCTCAATGCTGAACTACCCCTGTTACATGTTAGCAGGATGGTTAGACCCGCTGGTCGTGGCTGTGGTGCCAACGACCCACCACCGCCTGAATTCTTTACTGGAATGAGGCAACAGTTTGAGTTAACTCGCCAATTCATGGAAGGAATGATGGCTCAGTTTCCTCGTCCGAACATGAATCAACATCCAACCCGAGTAACTCTGCAGGACTTCATGCGCCTCAACCCATCAATCTACCGCAGCTCAACTCAGCCCCTTGATGCTGATGACTGGCTCCGCGACATCACATATGAAATGGAGTCTGCTAGTGTTGCCCCTGCCAGCTTTGTCACCTTCGCATCTTTCTTTCTGAAGGGTCCTGCTGCTCAATGGTGGGACAGCCACAGGCGTACCCTACCTGCTGGAACGCTCATCACTTGGCCAGATTTCCAAGCCGCTTTCCGTGCCCGCTTCATTCCTCATGGAATCATGGACAGGAAGAAGCGCGAGTTCCGTAACCTCACCCAAGGCAACAAGTCTGTAGATGCTTATCAGCGGGAATTCTTGGAATTGTCCCATTATGCTGAAGAAGACATTGCAACTGATGCTCGTAAGCAAGAGAAGTTTCGTGATGGACTTCACCCTGATATCAAGCTAGCACTGCTCGTTCATGACTTTGCCGACTTCGCCACCTTGGTGAACAAGGCTATTCAGGTTGAGACTGGTCTTCAGGAACACCAGGGATCCCTCAGGCATAGCCGTGACGCTGGCCCATCTTCGGGCCCGTCAGCGCAGAAGCGTCGGATATGGATTCCCCACAGCATGTATCGTCCAACCGCACCTACACCAAGACAGTCCTATGCTGCACCTCGTCTGCCTCCTCCACCAGAGAGGCAGCCTCTTCGAGATGTACCATCCCAAGCTCCTGCTCCCGATCCCAATGATGGTCTGTGCTTCAGATGTAGCCGCCCCGGCCACCTTGCTAAAGAGTGCACTCAGAAAAAGAGCCAGCTGGCTCTACCTTCAACTGGCCGTAACAATCAGCCCCATAACAATAATGCCAGACCTTATGGTCATGGTCAGGCTAATCATGTTGATCTGAATGAAGCTCAAGACCAGCCTGCCATTGTGATGGGTACTCTTCTTGTTAATTCAGTACCGGCTTCTGTTTTATTCGATTCAGGAGCATCACATTCATTCATGTCAGAAAATTTTGCTTACGCACATGACATTCGTTGCGAGCCCATGAACACTCCGATAGTGGTACGCACCCCTGCGGGTTAGTGTCAAACTACCATGATTGGTCGCGACGTTCCTGTTGAAATTGAAGGGTTGGAATTCCTTGTTTCTCCCATTATTCTGGAGTCTTCCAATATTGACCTCATTCTGGGAATGGAATGGTTGAAAGCGCATACTGCCTCTATCGTTTGCGCTACCAAGGTTGTTCACCTCCTACATCCTTCAGATGAGATTGTAACCTACCATGCTCAGCTTGTTCAAAACGCTGAAGCACGACTTTATGCTTTGAATGCGTTGAACGCGGCACCTCTTGAGGGAATTGAAAAGATTCCAGTCGTTCGCGACTTCCAAGACGTATTTCCAGAAGAACTTCCAGGAATACCCCCTGCCCGGGCTGTCGAGTTCGTCATCGACTTGAAACCAGGCACCGTTCCTATTGCAAAACGACCCTACAAGATGCCACCTCATGAACTCCTTGAGCTTAAGGAGGAAATCGACAAATCTCTTCACAAGGGTTTTATTCGTCCAAGTTCCTCTGCTTGGGGAGCACCTTCTCTCTTCGTCAAGAAGAAGGACGGTACGAACCGTTTGGTCCAAGACTATCGTCCTATCAACCAAGCTACAATTCAAAACAAATATCCCCTTCCTCGGATCAATGATCTGTATGATCAACTGGCTGGTTCATCAATATTCTCTAAACTCGACTTGAGGTTGGGTTACCACCAGATCCGTGTTCGTGAAGAGGATATTCCAAAGACCGCATTTGTGACTCGTTATGGTTCTTACGAGTACACCGTCATGTCATTCGGTTTAACCAATGCTCCAGCTACATTCTCTCGTCTGATGAACTATATATTCATGGATTACCTCGACAAGTTCGTCGTAGTCTATCTGGATGATATACTGGTATATTCGAAGAATAAAGAAGAACATGCTGAACATCTTCGTCTGGTTCTGGAGAAGCTTCGAGAGCATCAACTTTATGCCAAGTATTCCAAATGTGAATTCTGGTTACCCGAAGTCACCTACCTTGGTCATGTTATCTCCAAGGATGGTATTGCCGTCAACCCAGAGCGCGTTCAGGCTATTCTTGACTGGACCCCTCCGAAGACTGTCAAGCAAGTCAGAAGCTTTCTCAGACTGGCCAGCTATTGTCGCCGCTTTGTCGAGAACTTCTCCAAGATCGCCAAGCCACTGACTAATCTGCTTCACCAAGGCGTTAAGTTCGATTGGACAGACAAATGTCAGGAAAGTTTCCAGGCACTCAAGGATAAACTGACTTCTGCCCCAGTGCTTGCTCCCCCTGATTCTCGCAAGGACTTTGTCATCTATTGTGACGCTTCACGTCAAGGATTAGGCTGTGTTCTAATGCAAGAGCGCAGGGTGATTGCCTATGCCTCCCGTCAAGTGCGTCCTCACGAAGAAAACTACCCGGTTCATGACCTTGAGCTTGCAGCGGTTATCTTTGCATTGAAGCTATGGCGACAATACCTTCTCGGTAATCGTTGTGAGATCTTCACTGATCATCAGAGTCTGAAGTACCTGTTTACTCAGCCAGATCTGAACCTCCGTCAGCAGCGATGGATGGAAGCTATTGCTGACTACAACTGCGGTATATCTTATACACCTGGCAAGGCTAATGTAATGGCCGATGCCCTAAGCCGAAAGTCTTATTGCAATAATCACCAGGTCTACAAAGCTCAACCCCGCCTTTATGAAGAGCTATGCAAGCTGAACCTTCAACTAGTTCCACAGGGTTCTCTGAATAACCTTGTTTTGGAACCAACTCTTCTGAAAGCAATCAAGTCTGCTCAAGCCAAAGATGCTCATGTTGATCTGATGAAAAAGGATCTTGCCTTAGAGAAATCCAGAGATTTCTCACTTGGTGAAGATGGAACCTTATACTTCAGAGATCGCATTGTCGTACCCCGGTTCGAGCTTATGACAGAGAAGGTGATGAAAGAAGCGCATGACACCCCTCTCTCTATTCATCCGGGAAGTACCAAGATGTATCTTGACATCCGTCAGAAGTAATGGTGGTCTAAGATGAAGCAAGACATTGCTCGATATATTGAAGAATG
Source organism: Triticum aestivum (assembly GCF_018294505.1). NCBI lineage: Eukaryota > Viridiplantae > Streptophyta > Magnoliopsida > Poales > Poaceae > Triticum > Triticum aestivum. Next base: position 344,507,232 of record NC_057812.1, on the reverse strand, counting down.
TGACGTTTGCCGTCGCGTCAAAGCAGAACATCAAAAACCGGCTGGACTTCTACAACCGCTTCCGATTCCTGAATGGAAGTGGGATAAGATCCAAATGGACTTCGTCACTGGCCTTCCCAAGTCTCAGAAAGGTAACGATGCTATCTTTGTCGTCATCGACCAATTCTCGAAGGTTGCTCACTTTCTGCCAGTCAAGGAGACTATCACTGCTAGTCAATTGGCAACCTTGTATATCTCCCGAATTGTGTCACTCCACGGCATTCCGAAGGAGATCAGTTCAGACCGCGGCAGTATTTTCACTTCTAAGTTCTGGGATAGTTTCCAAGAGGCAATGGGAACTCATATTACCTGGAGCACTGCTTATCATCCCCAATCCCAAGGTCAAGTCGAGCGAGTCAATCAAATTCTTGAAGACATGCTTCGAGCTTGTGTTATTTCTTTCGGCAAGAAGTGGGAAGAATCTCTCCCTTATGCGGAGTTCTCTTATAACAACAGCTATCAAGCCAGCTTGAAGATGGAACCCTTTGAAGTGCTTTATGGACGTAAGTGCCGAACCCCTCTGAATTGGTCCGAAACTGGGGAACGAGCACTCATTGGTCCAGACATTATTCAACAAGCTGAAGAGCAGGTTCGCATTGTCCGGGATAATCTCAAGGCGGCCCAATCCCGCCAGAAGAGCAACTATGACCGGAAACACTGGGGTTCAACTTATCAACCTGGTGAACAAGCTTATCTGCGTGTCACTCCTTTGAGAGGCACTCATCGGTTCGGAGTGAAGGGAAAGTTAGCTCCTCGCTACATTGGTCCCTTCCGTATTCTCGCCCGTCGTGGACTGGTGGCTTATCAATTGGAGTTGCCACCTCAGTTCTCTCACGTCCATGACGTCTTCCATGTGTCGCAACTTCGTCGATGCTTCAAGGATCCGGAACGTGAAGTGGATCCGGAATTGATTGAAATTCAAGATGATCTCACATACAAGGAGCATCCGATCTGCATTCTTGAAGAAGCTGAACGTCGAACCCGCCAGAAGGTTACTAAGTTCCTCAAGGTGCAATGGTCGAATCATACTAAAGAGGAAGCCACTTGGGAACGCGAAGATAACCTCCGGGCTGAATACCCCGATCTTTTCCCTTCTACCTCTTAATTCTCGGGACGAGAATTACTTTTAGAGGAGGAGAGTTGTAACACCCCGGTGTAATGATGCTACAGTAACCCCTGGGGTTAAGTTAATCTTTTTGCTAAACATGTTCCTGATCATAATTGTCTCCTTTCTCTTTTAAATTCCAGTTGAATTCAAATTCAAATTTTGTCTGAAATTCAAAATGCTCAGACATGAAAACAAAAATGTTCATCATGTGCAGAATAATCCACAACTAATATTGGTGGTGAACCAACTTTTTGCAAAAAGGTTTGAGTGGCCTAAGCTACTTCAAACAGTGGCCTAAGAAATAAATTAAATGCCTTTTTAATTTATGAAAATGGCAAAGTATTTTCTAAAAGCCTCACAATCTTTTTTTTGGGTAGTGCCTAATAATTCTTTGAGATTATTTTGTCCAATGGCATAATCTTTTGCAAAGTCTTTATTGGCTAAAAGAAAAAGAAAAGAAAATGCAAAAGCTGTTTAAAAAAAAGGAAAAGAAGAGGGGGTGGGAGAGCCCTGGCCTCCCCTTGGGCCTCGGCGACCCACAGCCTCCTGCCCCCCTGCCCCTGGGCCTAAGGCCGTAGAGACAGGCCCAGCTGGCCGTCGGCCCATCCCAGCCGGCCCACTCCCCCTTTCCTGTCGCTCTCCCCCCTCCTCCTGTTCCTCCGACCGGGCGAGGCAGAGCGCGCCCGTCCCCGCCGGACCCGCCTCGCCGGCATCGCCCGAGCGAGGGGATAAGGCTTGCGCCTCCTCGCCTCCTCGATCCCCGCCTCCACTTGCACCACCCACTCCACCTGCTCTTTCCCCCCATCCTGTCTCGCTCGCCCGCCTCTCCCGAGCGTGCTCGCCGCCGTTCTCCGACGTCACCGCGGCCACAGCCACCGCCTCGCTCCGCCGTCTTGTCGTGAAGCTCCGCCGGGGTCGACTCCGTCGTCTGGTGCCCCCAGGTGGAGCTGGGAAGCACCGCTGACGTCGCACGAGCTCGTCCCCTTCCGCCCTTGTCGCCGGCGAGATCCCTCGAATTCCGGCTTCCCCTGCGCTCCTAAACTGCCAAGGGCCATCGGCGTGCCGCCCGGTGAGCTCTCCTACCTTCTCCCTCTCCTTGCCTACTTGGCGCGCCCCCTAGCTGCTTCCCCACGTGCGCCCGAATGCAGCGCCGCGGAGCTTGTCGCCGGCGAGACTCCGGTGACCTTTTGGTCACGGGCTCAAGCCCGTTGGACTCGCCGCACCACGGGGATCCTCCCCAGCCCTTCCTTTCGTTCCGTAGCACGCTGCTTCGCCTTCGCCATCACACGCCCGAAGGTCGTGGCCGCCTTTTCCGTCGCCGGCGATGCTCCGGTCGTCCCCGACGCCAGTCATCATCACCATCGTGTGCGCGGTGCCGGGCCGCGCCCTTAGGTCCAAGCCGTAGGTCCGGAGGCCCCCTGTAGCGCGGCTCCGGCCAACTCCGGCGAGGCGCCGCCGTCGCCTTGGTCGTCGGAGCCCTCCCCGGCGCAGCCACCAACATGGAGGCGTGGGCCCCATCACCTGAGTCACTGACGCTGGGCCCCGCGGGCCCCTGTTGGCTAAGTTGACTCAGTCAACTTTGCTGACTGGGCAGCTCCAGTCACTGACTGGTGGGCCCCAGTTGACTGGTCAACTGGTCAGCCGACCACTGACGTTATGCTTACGTCATGCTGACGTCATTTTTATCCTTTCTGTTAATTTAAATAAATCCAGAAAATGGTTTAATCTTTAAAAATTCATAGAAAAATAACCGTAGCTCGGATGAAAATGTTTTCTATATGAAAGTTGCTCAGAAAAATCCAACGAATCCGAATACGCGGTCCGTTCATCTGTCACATGCCCCTAGCATGCTGAACATGGAACTTTCCCCCTCCGGTCATCTGTCTGACACAGGTCCGGAACCGGGAACACCTTCCCGGTTGATTTCCCCCTTCACCTATAACGTCTAGGACCACGTTAGAGCACGCTTAGCGCTACGTATCGTCATGTCATGCTTAGTGTTACCTCTGTTTACTATGTATTTACTGTTTCTTCCCCCTCTTCTCTCCGGTAGACCCCGAGGCCGCTGATGCCCCGGTGACCGACTACATCGTCGACAACGACCCCTTCTTGCCAGATCAACCAGGCAAGCCCCCCCTTTGATCATCCCGATATCGCCCATTCCTTTCTCTCATGCTTGCATTAGATTTTCTACTGTTATTGTATGCTCCTATTCTGATGCATAGCCTGCTTTTGTATCTGTTATTGTACCTTACCTGCTTATCCTAAACTGCTTAGTATAGGTTGGTTAATGATCCATCAGTGACCCCCGCCTTGTCCCGACTGCCCCGCTGGATAATCAGAAGACCCGATCAACGGGATCGAAGACCAGGCCCCGACACCGCAGATCACTTTCCCCTTAGTTGCTCGACACTACCGGGTTACTATTGAGTGCCGAGGGTGAGACCTCTACAACACTTCTGATGTTAACCCTGTAGTGTAGCTATTCGGTCGTGGTCATCGAGGGTGATTTCCTCTTTAACCACTTCCGATACGACTCTGTCGTGCAACCCCTCAAGTGTGAACCTCGAGGGTGATTCCTCTACGTTCACCTTGATGATTACATTGAGTGGAACCCACCGAGGGTGATTCCTTGGGTTTTCCTCTTGATGTTTGGACACACGGATACTTGGACTTTACAACTGTTACTTGGAAAGTGATGTGGAGACGGGTTGACCTGGAAGGTGCCCGTGAGATAATTACGAGGCGTGGCCGGGCATTCTTAGCCCTTGCCACAAGTCCTCGAGACGGGGCAACAGGGTCACATCCTTCGTGAGTCTCTGCTTGTTACCGCGCGTTCCTAATCCACTACGATTTGGATATTTGATCCGAGGGGCCTCTGGCCTGATAGCACTAACCATCACGTGGGCATAGTATGGGCGTTCTGCGTCGTGTACATCAGCCGAAGCTTAATAGACGTCAGCAACGGAGCGGCGCGCGCCGGGTTGGACTGGTAAGCTCCTGCCTTTTTAGGGAGGTAGCTAGGTCTGCTCACCGGCCGCCCACGCAACGTGCAGGAGTTCCCGGGGAGATGGCCCATGACCCCTGGGGGCATAGGTTTAGTCCGGCGTGCTGGCCTCTCTATTAAGCCTAGGTCGGGTTGCGACGTATTGTTTGGCCGAGGCCGGGCATGACCCTGGAAAGTGTGTCCGGCCGGAGTCAATCGAGCGTGGTGGGTAAGTTGGTGCACCCCTGCAGGGAAGAACTAATCTATGCATAGCCTGTCCTACGGTAACGGACACTTGGAGTTGTATCCCGATCGATACAACTAGAACTGGATACTTGTGATGAGAACTGGATGGTGATGAGGATTTGAATGTGATGATAACTGGATAGTATGGCTCTGGGATTGCTTTCTCGCAGGGAGTCGAGAAAGGATCTCTGGCCGAGGTTGATAACACTACTACCACTTTACTTTATGCTACTCTACTCCCTCTTGTTTGCTGCAAGATGGTGGTTTCCAGAAGATGCTAGTCTTCGATAGGACTAGACCTTCTCTCTATTCTGGCATTTCTGCAGCCCAGTCCACATATACCGCCTTCCTTTGATAATGTTGCATATGTAGTGTAGATCCTTGCTTGCGAGTACTTTGGATGAGTACTCACGGTTGCTTTGTTCCCCCTTTTCCCCCTTCTTTCTTCTTTCTGGTTGTTGCAACCAGATGGTGGAGTCCAGGAGCCAGATGCCACCTTTGACGACTGCTGCTACCCCGAGGGTGCCTACTACCACGTGACGGACGCCGAGGACCAGGAGTAGTTAGGAGGCTCCCAGGCAGGAGGCCTTGCCTTTTCGATCGTAGATGCTTTTGTGCTAGCCTTCTTAAGGCAAACTTGTCTAACTCATGTCTGTGCTCAGATTTTGTTGCTTCCGCTGACTCTTGTGTTTTCGAGCTGATGTATTCGAGCCCTCGAGGCCCCTGGCTTGTAATATAAAGCTTGTATTATTTTAATTTGTGTCTAGAGTTGTGTTGTGATATCTTCCCGTGAGTCCTTGATCTTGATCGTACACATTTGCGTGTATGATTAGTGTACGATTGAATCGAGGGCGTCACAAGTTGGTATCAGAGCCGACTGCCTATAGGTAGCCCCCTTTCCAACTCCTTGGCCGAAGTTGAGTCTAGTCACTGAAAACTATTACTAACATTGGCTGTGTGGCTTACGGGCCCACGTCGCTATTGGGTGGTATTAGAATCTTTTACTCCTCGTCTATACTCTGGGACTCTGAACTCTCTTCTACTCGGGTTAAATGAATTTACTAACATTAGGATCCCGTGACCACATTCACCCCGAAGTTGGATGAAGCCATAGTTATTCCTTAGAATAGCTTTTTGAGTAGTGCACACCCTGTCGTGTTGACTACGGAGTGGAATCCATCGTACCTCCTTCATTATGCATGTTTTCATCATGAATGGTCCTTATCTTTGCAAATGCTCAATGCTGAACTACCCCTGTTACATGTTAGCAGGATGGTTAGACCTGCTGGTCGTGGCTGTGGTGCCAACGACCCACCACCGCCTGAATTCTTTACTGGAATGAGGCAACAGTTTGAGTTAACTCGCCAATTCATGGAAGGAATGATGGCTCAGTTTCCTCGTCCGAACATGAATCAACATCCAACCCGAGTAACTCTGCAGGACTTCATGCGCCTCAACCCATCAATCTACCGCAGCTCAACTCAGCCCCTTGATGCTGATGACTGGCTCCGCGACATCACATATGAAATGGAGTCTGCTAGTGTTGCCCCTGCCAGCTTTGTCACCTTCGCATCTTTCTTTCTGAAGGGTCCTGCTGCTCAATGGTGGGACAGCCACAGGCGTACCCTACCTACTGGAACGCTCATCACTTGGCCAGATTTCCAAGCCGCTTTCCGTGCCCGCTTCATTCCTCATGGAATCATGGACAGGAAGAAGCGCGAGTTCCGTAACCTCACCCAAGGCAACAAGTCTGTAGATGCTTATCAGCGGGAATTCTTGGAATTGTCCCGTTATGCTGAAGAAGACATTGCAACTGATGCTCGTAAGCAAGAGAAGTTTCGTGATGGACTTCACCGTGATATCAAGCTAGCACTGCTCGTTCATGACTTTGCCGACTTCGCCACCTTGGTGAACAAGGCTATTCAGGTTGAGACTGGTCTTCAGGAACACCAGGGATCCCTTAGGCGTAGCCGTGACGCTGGCCCATCTTCGGGCCCGTCAGCGCAAAATAATATAAAAGAGCATATTAAAGCCCATTAAACATCCAAAATAGATAATATAATAGCATGGAAGAATAAAAAAATTATTGATACGTTGGAGATGTATCAAGCATCCCCAAGCTTAATTCATGCTGGTCCTCGAGTAGGTAAATGATAGAAACAAAAAATTGATGTGGAATGCTACCAAACATAATTATCAATGTAATTTTCTTTATTGTGGCATGAATGCTCAGATTCGAAAGATTCAAAATAAAAGTTTAATATTGACATAAAAATAATAATACTTCAAGCACATTAATAAAGCAATCATGTCTTCTCAAAATAACATGGCCAAAGAAAGCTATCCCTACAAAATCATATAGTCTGGCTACGCTCTATCTTCATCGCACAAAATATTTAAATGATGCACAACCCCGATGACAAGCCAAGCAATTTTTTCATACTTTTTATGTTCTCAAGCTTTTTCAATCTTCACGCAATACATGAGCGTGAGCCATGACATAGCACTATAGGTGGAAAAGAATGGTGGTTGTGGAGAAGACAAAGAGGAGAAGATAGTCTCACATCAACTAGGTGTATCAACGGGCTATGCAGATGCCCATCAATAGATATCAATGTGAGTGAGTAGGGATTGCCATGCAACGGATGCACTAGAGCTATAAGTGTATGAAAGCTGAAAAGGAAACTAAGTGGGTGTGCATCCAACTCGCTTGCTCACGAAGACCAAGGGCATTTTTAGGAAGCCCATCATTGGTATATACAAGCCAAGTTCTATAATGAAAAATTCCCACTAGTATATGAAAGTGACAAAATAGGAGACTCTCTATCATAAAGATCATGGTGCTACTTTGAAGCACAAGTGTGGAAAAAGGATAGTAGCATTGCCCCTTCTCTCTTTTTCTCTCATTCTTTTATTTGGGCCTTTTCTATTTTTTTATGGCCTCTTTTTTTATTTTTTATTTTTTCGTCCGGAGTCTCATCCCGACTTGTGGGGGAATCATAGTCTCCATCATCCTTTCCTCACTGGGACAATGCTGTAATAATGATGATCATCACACTTTTATTTACTTACGACTCAAGAGTTACAACTCGATACTTAGAACAAAATATGACTCTAAGTGAATGCCTCCGGCTGTGTACCGGGATGTGCAATGAATCAAGAGTGACATGTATGAAAAATTATGAACGGTGGATTTGCCACAAATACGGTGTCAACTACATGATCATGCAAAGCAATATGACAACGATGGAGCGTGTCATAATAAACAGAACGGTGGAAAGTTGCATGGCAATATATCTTGGAATGGCTATGGAAATGCCATAATAGGTAGGTATGGTGGCTGTTTTGAGGAAGGTAAATGGTGGGTTTATGGTACCAGCGAAAGTTGCGCGGTACTAGAGAGGCTAGCAATGGTGGAAGGGTGAGAGTGCGTATAATCCATGGACTCAACATTAGTCATAAAGAACTCACATACTTATTGCAAAAATATATTAGTTATCAAAACAAAGTATTACGCGCATGCTCCTAGGGGGATAGATTGGTAGGAAAAGACCATCGCTCGTCCCGACCGCCACTCATAAGGAAGACAATCAAAAAATAAATCATGCTCCGACTTCATCACATAACGGTTCACCATATGTGCATGCTACAGGAATCACAAACTTTAACACAAATATCTCTCAAATTCACAACTACTCAACTAGCATGACTCTAATATCACCATCTTCATATCTCAAAACAATCATCAGGAATCAAACTTCTCATAGTATTTAACGCACTTTATATGAAAGTTTTTATTATACCCTTCTTGGATGCCTTTCTAAAGGACTCTCAAAATAATATAAGTGAAGCATGAGAAATCAATAATTTCTATAAAATAAAACCACCACCGTGCTCTAAAAAGATATAAGTGAAGCACTAAAGCAAAATTATCTAGCTCAAAAGATATAAGTGAAGCACATAGAGTATTCTAATAAATTCTGATTCATGCGTGTCTCTTCCAAAAGGTGTGTACAGCAAGGATGATTGTGGTAAACTAAAAATCAAAGAATCAAAGCATACAAGACGCTCCAAGCAAAACACATATCATGTGGTGAATAAAAATATAGCGTCAAGTAAAGTTACCGATAGACGAAGACGAAAGAGGGGATGCCTTCCGGGGCATCCCCAAGCTTAGGCTTTTGATTGTCCTTGAATTTTACTTTGGGGTGCCTTGGGCATCCCCAAGCTTAGGCTCTTGCCACTCCTTATTCCAGAATCCATCAAATCTTTACCAAAAAACTTGAAAACTTCACAACACAAAACTTCAACAGAAAATCTCATGAGCTTCGTTAGTATAAGAAAACAAACCACCACTTTAAGGTACTGTAATGAACTCATTCTTTATTTATATTGGTGTTAAATCTATTGTATTCCAACTTATCTATGGTTCATACCCCTTGATACTAGCCATAGATGCATCAAAATAAGCAAACAACACACGAAAAACTGAATCTGTCAAAAACAGAACAGTCTGTAGCAATTTGCAGGTTTCGAATACTTCTGTAACTCCAAAAATTCTGAAACATTAGGAAGACCAGGAAAATTTGTATATTGATCTACTGCAGTTGGAATTGGTATTTTATTGCTCTCTGGTAAAAACATAAAATTATTTCGTGAGCGCATGCTTTCTGTTTTTTTCAGCAAGATCAAACAATAATCACCCAAGAAGATCCTAAAGGCTTTACTTGGCACAAACACTAATTAAAACATAAAAACACAATATTAAAAGAGGCTAGATGAATTATTTATTACTAAACAGGAAAAAAAGTAAAGAACACAAATAAAATTGGGTTGCCTCCCAACAAGCGCTATCGTTTAACGCCCCTAGCTAGGCATAAAAACAAGAATAGATATAGGTATTGTCATCTTTGGTATGAAATCCATAAGTGGCTCTCATAATAGATTCATAAGGAAATTTAATTTTCTTCCTAGGAAAGTGTTCCATTCCTTTCCTTAACAGAAATTGAATCTAATATTTCCTTCTTTCATGTCAATAATTGCACCAATCGTTCTAAGGAAAGGTCTACAAGAATAATAGCACATGTAGGATTGCAATTTATATCAAGAACAATGAAATCTACGGGCACATAATTCCTATTTGCAACAACAAGAACATCGTTAATCCTTCCCATAGGTTTCTTAATGCTGGAATCCGCAAGATGCAAATTTAAAGAACAATTATCAAATTCACGGAAACCTGGCACATCACACAAAGTTTTTGGAATCGTGGAAACACTAGCACCAAAATCACACAAAGCATAACATTCATAATATTTAATCTTAATTTTAATAGTAGGTTCCCACTCACCATAAAGTTTTCTAGGGATAGAAACTTCTAGTTCAAGCTTTTCTTCATGGGATTGCAATTAAGCATCAACGATATGTTTAGTAAAATCTTTATTTTGATTATAAGCATGAGGAGAATTCAACACGGATTGCAACAAGGAAATACAATCTATCAAAGAGCAATTATCATAATTAAATTCCTTGAAATCCAAAATAGTGGGTTCATTGCTATGTAAAGTTTTGACCTCTTCAATCCCACTTTTGTTAATTTTTGCATCAAGATCTAAAAACTCCGAACAATTGGGACGCCTTTTAACTAAAGTTGACTCATCTCCAGTCCCATCCTTATCAAGATTCATATTGGAAAACAAAGATTTAATAGGAGTCACATCAATCACTTTTAGATCTTCATCGTTATTATCATGAAAACTAGAAGAACACGCTTTCATAAAGCAATCTTTTTTAGCATGCATCCTAGCGGTTCTTTATTTGCACTCATCAATGGAAATTCCCATGGCTTTGAGAGACTCATTGATATCATGTTTAGGTGGAATAGATCTAAGTTTCAAAGAATCAACATCAAGAGAAATTCTATCATGTTCCTAGCCAACTCATCAATCTTAAGCAATTTTTCTTCAACCAAAGCACATAAATTCTTTTGTGAACTCATAAATTCTTTAACACTAATCTAAAAATCAGAGGCCATCTTATTAAAATTTCCATAAGAGTTTTTGTAGGAATTACCATAATTATTAGAGGAATTACTAGGAAACAGCCTAGAATTAAAATTTCCTCTATACGCGTTGTTACCAAAATTGTTCCTACCAACAAAATTCACATCCATAGATTCATTATTATTCTCAATCAAAGTGGACAAAGGCATATCATTAGGATTAGAAGAAACACTTTTATTAGCAAACAATTTCATAAGTTCATCCATCTTTCCACTCAAAACATTAATCTCTTCAATCGCGTGAACCTTTTTACTAGTGGATCTTTCGGTGTGCCATTGAGAATAATTAACCATAATATTGTCTAGGAGTTTAGTAGCTTCTTTGAAGTGATTTCCATAAAAGTGCCTCCTGCGGCCGAATCTAAAAGATTTCTAGAAGCAAAATTCAGTCCGGCATAAATTCTTTGTACAATCATCCACAAATTCAAACCATGAGTAAGGCAATTACGTATCATTAATTTCATCCTCTCCCAAGCTTGTGCAACATGCTCATGATAAAGTTGCTTAAAATTCATAATATCGTTCCTAAGAGAGATGATCTTAGTGGGAGGAAAATACTTAGAGATAAAAGCATCTTTGCACTTATTCCATGAATCAATACTGTTTTTAGGCAAAGAAGAGAACCAAGTTTTAGCATGATCTCTTAGAAAAAATGGAAATAGCTTCAATTTAACAATATCATTATCCACATCTTTCTTCTTTTGCATATCACACAAATCAACAAAGTTGTTTAGATGGGTAGAGGCATCTTCACTAGGAAGGCCAGAAAATTGATCTTTCATAAGAAGATTCAACAAAGCGGTATTAATTTCACAAGATTCAGCATCGGTAGTAGGAGCAATCGGAGTGCTAATAAAATCATTGTTGTTGGTATTGGAAAAGTCACACAATTTGGTATTATCTTGAGCCATCGTGACAAACAATCAATCCAACACACAAGCACACAAGAAGCAAGCAAAAAGAGACGAACAGAAGAGGGGCGAAGAAAAGTCAAAGGTTTTCGAAAATCGTTTTAGAAGTGGGGGAGAGGAAAATGAGAGGCGAATGGCAAATAATTTAATGTGAGGGAGAAGAGTTTATGATGAGTACTTGGTATGTCTTGACTTGGCATAGATCTCCCTGAAAACGGTGCCAGAAATCCTTCTTGCTACCTCTTGAGCATGCGCTGGTTTTCCCTTGAAGAGGAAAGGGTGATGAAGCAAAGTAGCGTAAGTATTTCCCTCAGTTTTTGAGAACCAAGGTATCAATCCAGTTGGAGACAATGCACAAGTCACCTAATACCTGCACAAACAATCAAGAACCTTGCAACCAACACGATAAAGGGGTTGTCAATCCCTTCACGGTCACTCGCAAAAGTGAGATCAAATAAAGATAGTAAGATAAATATTTTTGGTATTTCTGTTGTATAGATTGGAAAGTAAAGATTGCAAAATAGTAAACAAGATGCGATGTAAATAAAAGAGATGCAATTTAATAAGAAACAGACCTGGGGGCCATAGGTTTCAGTAGTGGCTTCTCTCAAGATAGCATGTATTACGGTGGGTGAACAAATTACTGCCGAGCAATTGATAGAAAAGTGCATAGTTATGAGAATATCTAGGCAATGATCATGAATATAGGCATCACGTCTGTGTCAAGTAGATCGAAACGATTCTGCATCTACTACTATTACTCCACACATCGACCGCTATCCAGCATGCATCTAGAGTATTAAGTTCATAAGAACATAGTAACGCATTAAGCAAGATGACATGATGTAGAGGGATAAACTCAAGCAATATGATATAAACCCCATCTTTTTATACTCGATGGCAACAATACAATATGTGCCTTGCTGCCCCTACTGTCACCGGGCAAGGACACCGCAAGATTGAACCCAAAGCTAAGCACTTCTCCCATTGCAAGAAAGATCAATCTAGTAGGCCAAACTAAACCGATAATTCAGAGAGACTTGCAAAGATATCAAATCATGCATATAAGAATTTAGAGAAGAACCAAATAATATTCATAGATAATCTTGTTCATAAACCCACAATTCATCGAATCTCGGCAAACACACCGCAAAAGAGTATTACATCGAATAGATCTCCAACAACATCAAGGAGAACTTTGTATTGAGAATCAAAGAGAGAGAAGAAGCCATCTAGCTAATAACTATGGACCCGAAGGTCTGTGGTAAACTACTCACGCTTCATCAGAGAGGCTATGGTGTTGATGTAGAAGCCCTCCGTGATCGATTCCCCCTCCGGCAGATCGCCTGAAGAGTCCCCAAGATGGGATCTCACGGGTACAGAAGGTTGCGGCGGTGGAGAAGTGGTTTCGTGGCTCTCTACGATCGATCTAGGGTACAAGAGTATATATAGGCGAAAGAAGTACGTCGGTGGAGCTACGTGGGGCCCACAAGGGTGGGGGCGTGCCTACCCCCTGGGCGCGCCCTCCTACCTCGTGGCCGCCTCACGGAGTTCCAGACTTCAACTCCAAGTCTTGTGGTTTGCTTTTGGTCCAAGAAAGATCATCGTGAAGGTTTCATTCCATTTGGATTCCGTTTGGTATTTCTTTTCTACGAAACTCTAAAATAGGCAAAAAAAAATAGAAACTGACATTGGGCCTCCGGTTAATAGGTTAGTCCCAAAAATAATATAAGAGAGCATATTAAAGCCCATTAAACATCCAAAGTAGATAATATAATAGCATGGAACAATCAAAAATTATAGAGACATTGGAGACGTATCAAATACCGCCGAATCAAAGTAAGACATTAGTGGTAAGCATATGACTATTATCGCCCACAACTCATTGTGTTCAACTCGTGCATATATCATCTACGCATAGACCTGGCTCGGATGCCACTGTTGGGGAATGTAGTAATTCAAAAAAATCCTACGATCACGCAAGATCTATCTAGGAGATGCATAGCAATGAGACGGGAGAGTGTGTCCATGTACCCTCGTAGACCGAAAGCAGAAGCGTTATTTAACATGGTTGATGTAGTTGAACGTCTTCATGGTCCAACCGATCCAAGTACCTAATGGACGGCACCTCCGTGTTCAGCACACGTTCAGCACGACGACGTCCCTTGAGCTCTTGATCTAGTAGAGGGTCAAGGGAGAGTTCCATCAGCATGACGGTGGGGCGACGGTGTTGGTGATGTGATCCATGCAGGGCTTCGCCTAAGCACTATGACAAATATGACCGAGGTGGTAAACTATAGAGGGGGGCACCGCACATGGCTAAAGAACAATTGATGTGTCTTTGGGGTGCCCCCTGCCCCCGTATATAAAGGAGGAGGGGAGGAGGAGGCCGACCTTGGGGGCGCGCTAAAGGGGGGAGTCCAACTAGGACTCCCAATCCTAGTTGGATTCACTTTCCTTTCCCGGAGGGGGGAAAGGGGGAAGGGAGAGGAAGAGGGGAAGGAAAGGGGGCGCCCCCTCCCTAGTGCAATTCGGACTCCCTATAGGGAGGGGCGCGACTACCCCTTGTGGGCTGCCTCCCCTCTCCCCTATGGCCCATGTAGGCCCAATATTCCCCTAGGGGGGTTCCGGTAACCCCTCGGTACTCCAGAAAAATACCCGAATCACTCGGAACCATTCTGATGCCCGAATACAACCTTCCAATATATGAATCTTTACCTCTTGACCATTCCGTGACTCCTCGTCATGTTCGTGATCTCATTCGGGACTCCGAACAAACTTTGATCACCAAAACACATAACTCATAATACAAATCGTCATCGAACGTTAAGTGTGTGGATCCTACGGGTTCGAGAACTATGTAGACATGACCAAGACACATCTCCGGTCAATAACCAATAGTGGAACCTGGATGCTCATATTGGCTCCTATATATTCAATGAAGATCTTTATCGGTCAAACTGCATAACAACATACGTTACCCTTTATCATCAGTATGTTACTTGCCCAAGATTCGATCATCGGTATCATCATACCTAGTTCAATCTTGTTACTGGCAAGTCTCTTTACTTGTTCTGTAATGCATCATCCTGTAACTAACTCATTAGTCACAAATGGCTTCTAAGGCTTATAATGATGTGCATTACCGAGAAGGCCCAGAGATATCTCTCCGATACACGGAGTGAAAAATCCTAATCTTGATCTATGCCAACTCAACAAACACCTTCGGAGACACCTGTAGAGCATCTTTATAATCACCCAGTTATCTTGTGACATTTGATAGCACACAAAGTGTTCCTCCGGTATTCGGGAGTTGCATAATCTCATAGTCAGAGGAATATGTATAAGTCATGAAGAAAGCAATAGCAATAAAACTAAACGATCATAATGCTAAGCTAACGGATGGGTCTTATCCATCACATCATTCTCTAATGATGTGATCCCATTCATCAAATGGCAACACATGTCTATGGTCAGGAAACTTAACCATCTTTGATTAACGAGCTAGTCAAGTAGAGGCATACTAGGGACACTCTGTTTGTCTATGTATTCACACATGTACTAAGTTTCTAGTTAATACAATTCTAGCATGAATAATAGACATTTATCATGATATAAGGAAATATAAATAACAACTTTATTATTGCCTCTAGGGCATATTTCCTTCACTTCTTTGTCTCCGAGGTTTTGGACAGAGGAACATGCAATCTATTAGGATTTTTAATCATAAGATGTTGAACTTTGCCAAGCTCGAAGAAAATGCCTTGATTCCATAATGCACTTGACCATATTGAACATGCTCTTCAGAAGGGCTTTATGTGATTCAATCATGGCTAGAACAAAGAGATTATTCTTCAGTTCTACGCCACATTGTATATCATAGGGCAAATGGAAAATACTTCAACATGGATGCTGGAATGGATGACTAGCAGGGAAAGAATCAAATGTTTAGCAGATCACTTTCTGGCCCTGATAAATTTGCCTCAGTGTGAATTTGAGAATGACAGAGAACACAGACCGCATTTCTGGGAAGTATCTGATGAACAACTCCATATCCTGATGGATCCCACCTTGGTGGGCGATGAATGCATTGATGTTGATCCTAAGAAGTTGGCCTACGACAACAAAGTGATATTCCACATTCTGTGCAATACCATTACGCCAACTAACAGGCCCAACTCCGTCAAAGGCATCATGGGAAATGCTTTGGTGTCAATATATTAGGGAATCAAATTTGACATTCCTGACCTTTTCATTCGGAATCTGGCATGTGCTGCAGATAGCCCTCAGTCGCTGAAGCCCTATGCTCCTTGGATTATGTATGCCATTGAGCAGCTCACTAATGAAAAATTCTTCTAGGCCTATGCACCGAAGGTACTCATGTCACCTGTCCGTGACACTCTGCGCATCTTGCAAGAATATAGAAAAGGGAAGGAACCTGTTGATGCTGCTGCAACTGCTTCTGCTTCTGAGAATGTACCGAAGGTTAAAGAAGCCAAGACTAAATTTCCTCGTGAGGAAAATACATCACTTTATGAGATTTGCATTCGCACACACCAGACACTAGAAAGACACATCAGAATGGATAGAAAGGAAAAGATGGAATTGTTGGCTGAACTGAATCTACTTCATAATCACACACGACAAATTCTTCTACATGAGAAGGATGCAAGGAAGAGATCATGGACCCTGCTGAGAAGGCATTTCTCTTGCAAGGATCTAGCCAAGAAGGGCCTCTTCAAAGAGTATGACTATCTGGACTTGCTTGCAGTACAGCGTGTCCGAAGACAAACTCTAGAGCTCCCACAAGATTCTGCTTCAACGGATCTATTGTTTGTGAACCATGATGATGAAATCAAAGACACTACCAGCACTCGTATCTACAAGCCAGATGCCCATCCTTCGAAGCCATTCAAAGCCAAGGCTACTACACCTGCTTCTGCCTCGACCATTTCGCATTCTTCTAACTTTGATTCTCACTACTGCAGGATGCTGCTAACACGACACTACGATCAGAGACCCTTCGAGAAACTATGTGCGATGCAATAATCGCAAACAGTGGTGCATGAAAACCATCAAGAATGTATAAAACATTTGCGATGACGGATGCATCAAACATGGTTTAGATGTTAGTTGCATGTGCGATGAAGGGCATACGGTCCAGTTCAATTAATTGTTTGCGATGAGGGGGAACAAAAGAAACGGGCAGCCAGATGAAGGCATGTGCGATACACGGCATACGGTTCACTCGGATGAATTGTTTGTGATGAGGAGGAACAAAAGAAACAGGCAGCCAGATGAAGGTGTGTGCAATATACATCATACATTTCACTCGGGTGAACTGTTTGTGATTAGGCAACACAAAAGAAACGGTCAGCCAGATCAAGGTGTGTGCGATATATGCATGCGGTTCACTCGGCCCTTGTCGTCAGTGTGTGACCTCTGTGGCAACCGTTCGCTCCCCAGGCGCCTCTTCGTGTACCGTGGCAACCGTCCACCTACTCTCCGCCTTTCCCTCTCGATTTGGAACTGCTGTCACACGCTAGCTCTTCCTCCCTCCTCCATTTTCCTTCACCCTTCCTTCTGTCATTGTTCGATCATCTTCTCCATGGAGGGAACATGCCGGAAATGACCCTGTTATTCTTTCCCCGATCTGAATGATGACGCGGTGGAGGAACTCATTGATCGGTGCGACGTCATCACCTCGGCTAGCATGGCAGGTTCATTCCAGACCATTCTCGACTCAACTAATAACATAATTACAAGGAATCCAAGGGTCCATGAGCAGTTTGATCTCCCCTATCTTCTTTGCCGTGACCCTGCTGACTGGCGCGGGGACGAGGGAAGCCTCGCCTTGTGTAAGTTGATGCTGCATGATAATGATACGTATGATGTTAAGATGCCATCGCTTGAGGGCAAGGCTTGGGCAGGCGCAAATGGAGATTGGGTTGTTTATATTGGGTACAACTGCGAGTGGGAACTTGTGAATTGTACACTCGTCACCGGGTTCTACTTCCAAAAATCTTAGACGACTACCCAGAGGTTGAGTATACCGATATTCTATGTGAGTTCAAATACGATCATGCTGACTTTCGTCTACGGAAGATAGCAATTTGTCGAGTTCCCAGCCGCTCTTGGGATTACACGAACTATGAAGTTGTTGCTACCTTCGACAAGCTTGTTGCCGTCCTTACTTCCACGCCTCGATGGATATTGCTCAAAAATTCATTTCTGTACACGGATGAATATTGTGATGCAATTCAATACGAGGGTCTTGTGTTTGCTGCCACCACTCGTGGCACTGTTTTTTGCACAGAATCCTAATGCTTTCGGTACGTTTCTCTTCCACCGTAATTATAATTGTTTCATCCACATGCATGAGGGTTAGCTAGTTTCCCTTTACTAATTAACATTCTTGTGTTTCCAAGGTCCTGTGAACATTCCGCCAGCTATACTTAAAAAAATTACGAGCATGAGGACAAGCAGGACCCATATACTCAGTGGCGCCTGGCAACTTATTCCAATGGATCACCTCTTCTTGTCTGTATACAGGGCACTGCTGATGTTACTAAGGAAGCAGGTGTTGTCTCGCATGGTTGCACTCTCCGGACCTATTCCAACATCCGTTGCAGGGTATTCGGGATGGATAATAGTGTACTAGTGCCAACACCTTCTCCCTGGTTCAGTATTGAAAGTCTTGGAGGAAACTCGCTCTTCCTAGGACAAAACTATCCAATGATGGTGGAAGGCAATCCAGCTGCTGTTGACACAACGTTACTACCATTTATGAGAAGCAATTGTATCTATACCTCAAACATTACTATGCTTCCCTACCGTCCCAATATGGGTCCTGACATAGGCCGCTTCAGCCTCGATGATCAGTCATGCATTGGTCTCGAGATTGACCTTAGCTGACCCTTCCTAGAGAATCACTTCTGGTTCAAAGCAAGCATTTCCAATGCCGACGAGTGGTTGAGCTGAAGTTCATTTCATCGCTTTGTTATTTGTTGTGTGAGAAAAACTTTACTAGAATGTTTTGTTGGGAATGATCTATAATCCAACGTGTATCCTCGTTGTCGTTGTGGGTTGATGACTTGTTGTATGTAATCAATGGTACATTTGCATATGCGTCCATCAACTCACGCCTGCTAGTGGTGTCCATATGGACAGTGCTAGTGATTTTAGTTGTAACAATTAAATAGTGCTAGTGATTTGTAGCTGCACATTTTGACAAATCGCAGTGTTACAAGGTTGACAAATGGCAATGTTACTAGATACAAAAATGTCAATCTTTCTAGTTTGACAAATGGCAACATACCCAAAATGACAGATATGCAAATCTTACCCAATTATTTGTACATGCTTGCACACGGGTCATGCAAAACAACCGTTTGCGTTGAAGGGATGCAGAAATCCTGCTCGGCACATTTTCCCTTGGCTTCCTGGGGAAGCTGTCGGTTTGCATACGGGTGTTCTAACTAAAACGTTTGTGATGAGTGTTTCATATTTAAAAACCATTGACATTTTTTTCAAAAGAAAATCGTTTGATAAGTTTGTACATTAAGAGAGAGAAATGCAAGTTCGTTCAAACCATATCTTTCATTCAGTCACACTACGAATTTATATTCATATGATCGAGAATTCGAGATACAATATTAAACCCCAAAAAAATGATTTCTGGCGGCGGCGGAGGCGGCGTGCCGCGCCGTCGTTGTCATCCTCCAGGACGCCATTGTTGAAGTCTTCAAGGCAACACAAAATGTTATCCACTTGTAAATCAAACATCATGTCGTCATGCGTTCGACGGGCAGGGCGCGGGAGGACGGCAACTAGCGCCCCTGAGAGGTAGCGGTCGACGGCAGCGTCCCATGCCGCTGAGGGGAGCGCGTGCACGGGCACGGGCGCGGCGGGTGCAGCCAAACGCACGGGGACCGACGCCGCAGTGGGTGGAGGGGCGCGCACGGGCAGGGGCACGAGCGTGGCGGGTGCAGCCAAACACACGAGGGCTGGTGCCACGGTGGGTGGAGGGGCGCGCACGGGCGCCGGCGCTGGCATGTACATGAGCTTGCACGGGTCCGCGGAGACCTCGCTGACGCCCGCGGCTTCCAGCTCTGCAATAGTGCTCAGCAACCAGCCCGTCAATGCTAATGGGATGGTCGCTGGTGCGGGGGTAGGGATGGGAGCTGGGACGGGAGCGGGGGCAGCAACCGCCGCGGCCAGCTCGTTCTGGGCCATGTCCATGAGGCCCCATTCCTCCTTATTTTCTATCTCCTCCGGCTCGGAGTCGACTTCACCGAACTTGAAGACTAGTGGCAGATGATCATTCCGCATCATGGCGTTGGTGGAGGTTTGCGAGAGGGAGGGAAATGGGAGGCGAATAGTAAGGCCGGCCGTATTAAACATCGGCTCAGGCGCCATTAATGGAGAGGAAGGCGTGCGGCCATGGAAGTCAAAGGGCCCCCTTTCCCAGTGAGCCTGCGCAGCGTACAACTCACACGCTTCCCGGTGAGCCTGTGCATTGGAGGACAACTTGCACGCCTCTCAGTCAGCCTGCGCACCGGACTGCGCTCTCACGCCTCCCATTGAGTCACGGTCAAGCAGCTGTCCGCACGGCACCTCCTACAACCATTAAAACCAAGACATGTGGCGTCATGTGAATGGTTAACAGAACGCACACGGTTTGTATTATACAAATGGTTGAGATATTAAAGTGGCAACTATTTTTTTCAAAATGTCTTTGTTGGCTGTCATTATTCGAGTGCGCCTTCTCCCAAAGTGGACGCAAAAAATTCCACAGCATGTCGGGTTCCATTCCATGATAACATGCCAAGTTTCATGAATTTTAGACGAGTTTTGGATTTACTAGAATTTAAAAACCAGGGATCTCAATGTTTTGCCGGCAATCAACGGTGCCCTGGTGTTTGAAATTCATTCCCATCCCTTGCATGGGACCTAGAAATTCACCAAAGGACACACATGTGATTTTTCAACCAACTTTAATGCATTGGAGCATGTGCTTGGAGTTCAAATTTGAGTTATGCACATAAAATTCCTAGAAAATGCAGTTAATGTACAAAAAAGGCCGAACGAACCCCGAAAAATTCATTCCCATTTCTTGCATGGGACCTAAGCATGCATTGAAGGACGCATATTTGATTTTTCAACCAATTTGTATGCACCAGAGCATGTGCATGTAGTTTAATTTTGAATTGTGCACCTGAAATGGCTAGAAAACCAGTTTAATGTATAAAATGTCCAAACGAACCCTGAATAATTCCAATTCTTTTACGAGACACATATAGTTGCATGTTCACTGCAGATAAAAGGTCTAGCAATTCAAATAGCATCCATGGCCGCTGTGACCCCATTTTGTAATTCAAATCAAGTAGATCCCACACAGTTTATTATCACCAACTATGTGAGATGTAGTACAAAATATCTTGGATCACCGTCAGTGTATAGTACGCCCATGGCTTACGCGAGAAGGTGCGTCGGCTACAGTCCACAGTCGGCGTGTCAAGACACTAGCTCGCTCCCAAAAAACTCCCGCCTCTACATCCCTCGAAATCTCGAAAATATCAATCGCCTAGAAGGTTTTAATGTTTGATAGCACATGATTAGTATGTGCGGACTGTGTGCGATGTATGTTACTCCCGCTCTGCTTCAGTTCCTTGATTCAAATTTTCAGTAGCCCCGGCATTTTACTCCCGCCTCTGCATCCCTCTCAATCTCAAAAATATCTGCTCACCCTTGATCCAAATTTTCAGTAGCCCCGCCTTGTTACTCCCGCCTAGTAAAATTTTAAGTTGTCGCAGTATTTCCTCAACACAACCTTCGCTCACACAGACACACACAACCCTCGAAATCATTGGTAGGTCACCGCCATCGCCGGCGCCTCCATCCTCAACCTCTGCATGTGTGTCGGGGAGCTCGAGGAGCCAATGGCCAAAAAGAGGTTTATCGCGGCCTTTTCGCCCGACGCCGGTGAGGTGGCCGCCGAGGTGTCCCCGTCGTCCTCCGCGGGCCCGATCCGCCCGCCGCCGTGCCCCTACACTGGTTCGAGGACTTCCCCATCCTCCCCCGGACCCGGCAGCCGACGAAGTCCTACCTCAGGGTCCGGCAGCAGCTGTGGGGGACGTGGGTCGCCAACATTACAGATCCAGAGACCCACACCCGCCAGTGGCCCGGTAGCTTCCACATGTCCGAGCTCGCGGCCATGGAGTACGACCGCTGGCAGGTCCGCTACCATGGTGCGGCAGCTAGGATCAAATTTCCCCTTCGGCACACGCCCGGTCGACCTTGTTCCGCTGGAGCCAGGGGTGGTGAGCTCGGCTATGGCACGGGAGGACTGCAAGGCGTGGGAGCGCCTCGAGGCCGAGGCTGCCGACGAGGCCTACATGCAAGAGCTCCGCCGGCAGCACCAACGTGGCTTGTATATTCCGACGATGGGCTTCCTCAAATGCCCGAGGTCTTCATAAGCAAGCAAGTTGGATGCACACCCACTTAGTTTCAGTTTGAGCTTTCATACACTTATAGCTCTTAGTGCATCCATTGCATGGCAATCCCTACTCCTCACATTGACATCAATTGATGGGCATCTCCATAGCACATTGATTAGCCGCATCGATGTGAGACTTTCTTCCTTTTTGTCTTCTCCACACAACCTCCATCATCATATTCTATTCCACCTATAGTGTTATATCCATGGCTCACGCTCATGTATTGCGTGAATGTTGAAAAGGTTTGAGAACATCAAAAGTATGAAACAATTGATTGGCTTGTCATCGGGGTTGTGCATGATTTGAATGCTTTGTGTGGTGAAGATGGAGCATAGCCAGACCATATGATTTTGTAGGGATAACTTTCTTTGGCCATGTTATTTTGGAAATACATGATTGCTTTATTAGTATGCTTGAAGTATTATTGTCTTAATGTCAAATGATAGACAATTGCTTTGAATCACTCGTGTCTTTCATGCCATGATTAGATTACATGATCAAGATTATGCTAGGTAGCATTCCACATCAAAAATTATCTTTTTTTTATCATTTACCTATGCGAGGACGAGCAGGAATTAAGCTTGGGGATGCTGATACGTCTCCATCATATCTATAATTTTTTTTTGTTCCATGCCAATATTATACAACTTTCATATACTTTTGCAACTTTTTATACTATTTTTGGGACTAACATATTGATCCAGTGCCCAGTGCCAGTTCCTATTTGTTGCATGTTTTTGTTTCGTAGAAAATCCATATCAAACAGAGTCCAAACGGGGTAAAAACCGACGGAGATTTTTTTGGAATATATGTGATTTTTGGGAAGAAGAATCAACGCGAGACGATGCCCGAGGGGGCCACGAGGCAGGGGGCGCGCCCCAGGGGGGCAGGCGTGCCCCTGACCCTCATGGACACCCCGTAAGGCGGTTGGTGCCCTTCTTTCTCAGCAAGAAATCTAATATCCGGATAAAAATCGTTTCCAAAATTCTGACCAATCGGAGTTACGGATCTCCGGGAATTTAAGAAACGGTGAAAGGGCAGAATCAGCCAATGTAGAAATAGAGAGAGACAGAGAGACAAATCCAATCTCAGAGGGGCTCTCGCCCCTCCCATGCCATGGAGGCCATGGACCAGAGGGTAAACCCTTCTCCCATCTAGGGAGAAGTTTAAGGAAGAAGAAGAAGAAGAAGAGGGGCTCTCTGCCCCTCTCTTCCGGTGGCGCCGGAACGCTGCCGGGGCCATCATCATCACCGCAATCTACACCAACAACTTCATCGCCATCATCACCAACGCTTCCCCCCTCTATGCAGCGGTGTAACCCCTCTTTTACCCGCTGTAATCTCTACTTAAACATGGTGCTCAACGCTATATATTATTTCCCAATGATGTATGGCTATCCTATGATGTTTGAGTAGATTCGTTTTGTCCTATGGGTTAATTGATGACCGTGATTGGTTTGAGTTGCATGTTTTATTATTGGTGCTGTCCTATGGTGCTCTCCGTGTCGCGCAAGTGTGAGGGATCCCCGCTGTAGGGTTTGCAATATGTTCATGATTTGCTTATGGTGGGTGGCGTGAGTGATAGAAACACAGACCCGAGTAAGTAGGTTGTTTGCGTATGGGAATAAAGAGGACTTGATGCCTTATAATGTTATGGTTTGGTTTTACCTTAATGATCTTTAGTAGTTGCGGATGCTTGCTAGAGTTCCAATCATAAGTGCATATGATCCAAGAAGAGAAAGTATGTTAGCTTATGCCTCTCCCTCAAATAAAATTGCAATAATTATTACCGGTCTAGTTATCGATTGCCTAGGGACAAATAACTTTCTTGTGTGAAAACAAACTCTCTACTAAAAGGAACTTAGTTGTGTCTTCATCTAAACAGCCCCTACTTTTTATTTATGCGCTCCTTATTATCTTGCAAACCTATTAAACAACACCTACAAAGTACTTCTAGTTTCATACTTGTTCTAGGTAAAGCGAACGTTAAGCGTGCGTAGAGTTTTATCGGTGGTCGATAGAACTTGAGGGAATATTTGTTCTACCTTTAGCTCCTCGTTGGGTTCGACACTCTTACTTATCAAAAGAGGCTACAATTGATCCCCTATACTTGTGGGTTATCAAGACCTTTTTCTGACGCCGTTGCCAGGGAGCAATAGCGTGGGGTGAATATTCTCGTGTGTGCTTGTTTGCTTTATCACTAAGTAATTTTTATTTGTTGTTCTAAGTTGTTCTCTATCTTTAGTTATGGATATGGAACGCAAAATACCAAAATATAGTGGTACCTACTGAACCAATGGTTGAAGAACCACTCAAAATCTATCACACTCCTGAAGCTTTTTACTTGGATCATCTTCGATCCCTATGTGCTCGTGCTGAAACCCCAACTAGCTTAGTTGAGGGCAAATCTTTAGATGAGCATGCTTGTTATGTGTGACACTGCTTATCTCGAAAAGGGAAACTTTTACTGGATCAAATTCATCGTTTGCAATGCTATGCTTGGAATTTATGCGAAATATATGATTTTACTTGTTGTTCTGAAGACCGTAAGAAACACCTTCCCTACCAATGTGAGTTCAGTGATAATGGAATCACATCTTCGTATGCTAAGGGTGTTTATAATTACTATGATGTTCAACAAATTGAAAACTTTGTTGCTTTTAAGGGTGCTTATGAAATTGCTTCTTTGATTGGAAAGTATGATGCCACTCTTACAATCTGAAAATTTTGCCATACTTAAATATTGTTATGATAATTATGCTTCTAATGCCTATGTTAAACCATATATTGAGGACTCCTCTGCTGTCCAGAACAGACTAATATTTTGCAGGAGTCTATGGAAGAAGAAATTGATGAAACTGTGAGCTCATTGGATGGAAAAGATGATGAGGAGAGCGAAGAACAAAAGGAGGAAGAGCGGATTAGCTACCCATGCCCACCTTCTAATGAGACTAACTCTTCAACTCATACATTGTTTAATTTCCCTTCGTGCTTACCGAAGGATGATTGCTATGATGATTGTTATGATCCCATTGATTCCTTTGAAATATCCCTTTTTGATGATGCTTGCTATGCTTGTGGCCAAGATGTTAATGTGAATTATGCTTATGGAGATGAACTTGCTATAGTTCCTTATGTTAAACATGAAATTGTTGCTATTGCACTCGCGCATGATAGTCCTATTATCTTTTTGAATTCTCCCGACTACACTATATCAGAGAAGTTTGCCCGTATTAAGGATTATATTGATGGGTTGTGTTTTACTACTACACATGATGATTTTGATAGATATAATATGCATGTGCTTGATGCTCCTACTTGCAATTATTATGAGGGAGGAACTATATCTCCACCTCTCTATGTTTCCTACATGATAAAATTGCAAGAAACTGCTTGTGCTATGTATTGGTCTTTACTTTGTGTGCATGAATTGTTCTTATATGACATGCCGATGCATAAGAAGAGAGTTAGACTTCGTAATTACATGACTTATGTTACTTTGTGATCACTACTAAATCACAAATCATTGTTAATTAAAATTGGCTTTGATATACCTTGGGATCCGGGTGGATTCATTACTTGAGCACCTTATGCCTAGCTTAATGGCTTTAAAGAAAGCGCTGCCAGGGAGACAACCCGGAAGTTTTAGAGAGTCATTTATTTCTGTTGAGTGATTTTATATAGTTTAAAAACAAAACAAAAATAAAGAGGGGAACCAAAAACTTTTCAAAAAGGAAAGTGAAAGTGAGAGAGACAAGCATTGTTGAAGTGGGGGAGCTCCTTGAACTTTGTTCATGCTCACGGAAACTTTGTGAACCTTGATTACAGAAACTTTTCAATAAAAATAATTATCCCCTTGTACAATTCCATTGTATTATAAAAATAATGTGCCAAGATTTGCCTTTAGGATGTTTACATTGCTTGTTGGTTTGTGCGGTGCAGAACAGAAACTTTGGCTGTAGTGCGCTATTTTACATTTTTTACTGAAACGTAAAATGGTTCTAGAACTTTTTGCACTGTCTTTATATACAAAGTTTTTTACTTTTCCTAATTTTTGCAGAATTTTTTGAGTAACAAAAGTATGGTGAATGTTTAGATTACTACAGACTGTCCTGTTTAAGACAGATTCTGATTTTGATGCATAGTTTGCTTGTTTTGATGAAACTATCAATTTGTATCAGTGGATTAAGCCATGGAAAAGTTATATTACAATAGCTACAATGCAAAAAACAAAATATGAATTGGTTTTCAACAGTACTTAGAGTAGTGATATGCTTTATTATACTAACAGATCTTACCGAACTTTCTGTTAAGTTTTGTGTGATTGAAGTTTTCAAGTTTTGGGAGAGATCACGATGGATGAAGGAATAAGGAGTGGCAAGAGCCTAAGCATGGGGATTGTGACGCCCTGAAACCGGTGTGCCAGGTGTCTTGTAGTTATTCGCTGCCGTTGCCATGTCTTTTGCTTGCGTGTTGCATTTCATCATGTCATCATGTGCATTGCATCATCATGTTTTCAAAACTTGCATCCGTCCGGGTCTCCCCGTTCCTTCCGTTGTCCGTTCTGAGTCCAACCACACTTGCACGCGCCCGCGGCATGTCCGAAATATTATTTTATAAGTGGTCGGAAAATGTTCTCGGAATGGGTTGAAAGTTGGCATGCGGTGTTGTTATGTCGTAGGCAGGCCGCCTGCCAAGTTTCATCGCACTCGGAGTTCGTTTGATAGCCCAACGGATAACTATAGCGACATTATAGTCGGTCAAACGTCGGATGTTTTCTGTCTCCGGAAACAGTTGTCGGGCCTCCCTCTCTTCTCTTCTCTCAGCTCGAGACCGTCTACACAGCCCACTACCTACCCCTAGGTCCAACCTAACCTCTCTCGTCAGCCCACAGACCCCCTCTCGCGCGCGTCTGAAAGCTGTCCCGGACCCGACCCGGGCAGTCGTCACCGTTGGTTCCAGTTCATCCCCAAACGTCTAGAAAACATCTCTGTTTTTCTTTTTGGACTCCCTACCTATTTTATTCTCGTCCGTCGGATTTCGATCCGATGATCCAAATCCCTCTCCTTTAATCCTTTTGCTATATATACCAGACCAAACCCTAAAAACTAGGTCGTTTGTCCCCCTCAGCCGCCGCCACACTCCAAATCCCCCTCGGTAGCCGCTGCATCTTCCTCGTTTTTCTCAGCCACCCAACCAGATCCACTTTCCCCTCCCTCGGATCCACTCCACCAACCACCACAGCCTTCTCCCACTCGAACTGGACCGCCAGATCTCTGATCCGACGGCCCAGGAGGCTCCCATCGCCCCAGCCTCGCCTCCCGCACCCTCCCACAGAGGCACTCACCTCGACCCCGAGCGGATCGAGCCAGCCGTCCCTGCCGGCGATGGGAAGCAGCACCAGCAGGACCCCGCAGCCTCCTCTGACCTCTCCTCAAGCCAATAGGTCCAAGGCCCCGTCCCTCTCTCTTCTTCCTCTATCGTTTCTTCTCTCTCACGCGTCTTCCCTTCTCTCTGTACAGCTGCAACAGGGAGCACGTCAGGCACCATGGCTGCCGACGGAACTCTGCTGCCTTGCCGATTCCACGCCTTCAGGTCGCCGTCCCTGCCGGACCTGCAGGACGCCAAGTCCAACGCCGTGCTTCTCCTCTACCCCGAGCTCCTCCCATGGCGCCCTCGTTCCTGAGCACGTCGACCCCGCCGCCTTGATTTCCTGTGCCAAAGCACCACCTCGCGCGCCTCCGTCCTTGAGAAGGAGCTCAACCTGCTGCCGGCGACCTCGCCCTCCGACGACCTCCATCGCCCAGGGCCCCGGCGACCTCTCCGCCCTGGCCTCTGCCGCCGCACCGGCGAGCGCGACGCGGGAGCACCGCCTGCATCGCTGCTGCCGTCTCGAACCTCTCCTGCCGCTCCTTCGTAGACCCCGCGCCAAGTACCTGCCTCGCCAGAGTGGTCCTTGCCGCCGCCCTACTCCCTCTGCCTTGCCCGCTCACCGGAGCTCGGGTGCTGCTCTGCTTCATGCCGCTGGCCTTGTCATGCGCTGTTCTGCTTCGGCCAAGCCTCCCCGTTTACCCGTTCAAGCGCCAGCGTGGGTAGCCACCTGGGCCTCAAGCCTCCCCGTGGCCCAGATCTGTTAGACCAGCCGCGGGCCTGCCCCCTCCTCTCCACAGTTCCAGGCCAAGGCCCTTGGTGAGCGCCCAGCCGCCCCTGTTACGGTCCAGTTCCTGTTTTTTCAGATCTGCGTTTTTAGTAATTTTTTTCCAGAGATAGCAGTTTTTGCAGAAAACCCCCTAGACTTCATGCATCTAATTACTAATTAACCGTGCTTCGGATTAAAACAATTTATATATGAAATATGCATAGTTTTTCATCTAGTTTCATAATATGTCTTTTTCATCCATGTTTAAAATGCTTAAAATGTTGTTTATTTAAATTTGCTTAAATAACATGCTAAAATGATTTAATTCATAACTAATTAACTGTAGCCCCAAATTGAATAAACTTTATATGTAAATGGGGTGGAAAATGCCTAGTTTAGCGTGGTGACATTGCTTTGCATGTTTAACAACTATAAAATATGGTTTAGGGCAGAACGGTACCAAACCTTAAAATATGCACATGAGGAGTTTCCGGAATTGTTGTTTGTTATTTCCGGCCTCATTTAAACTTGACTAGATAGTTAGTTAACTTATGCTTCACCCCTTGTCATGGTTAACAACATTTAATTTTCTTGGGTACCTAAACAAGAGAGAACTAAATAAGTCAAGTGGTGTTCCGTCAATATGCAACTCATTGCATATTGAGCTCCATTTAATTTTTAGGATTGTTTGTGCATTTTGCCATGCCATGCCTCATTAAACCGGACATGCATCATACTTGGTTGTGCATTATGCCATGTTTATGTGGTGGTTGGTTACTATGTTGTTTGCTTCTTTCCGGTGTTGCTTCTTCGGGTTGGTTCCGATAACGTCGTGTGTGTGAGGATTCGTTCAACTACGTCCGTTTGTCTTCTTCATGGACACGTCCTTCTTCCTTGCGGGATCTCAAGCAAGATGACCATACCCTCGAAATCACTTCTATCTCTATTTGCTAGTTGCTCGCTCTATTGCTATGCCTATGCTGCGATACCTACCACATGCTTTATCATGCCTCCCATATTGCCATGTCAAACCTATAACCCACCTTGTCCTAGCAAACCGTTGTCTGGCTATGTTACCGCTTTGCTCAGCCCCTCTTATAGCGTTGCTAGTTGCAGGTGAAGATTGTTGGGGAACGTAGTAATTTCAAAAAAATTCCTACGCACACGCAAGATCATGGTGATGCATAGCAAAGAGAGGGGAGAGTATTGTCCACGTACCCTCGTAGACCGAAAGCGGAAGCGTTAGCACAACGCGGTTGATGTAGTCGTACGTCTTCACGATCCGACCGATCCAAGTACCGAACGCACGGCACCTCCGAGTTCAGCACACGTTCAGCTCGATGACGTCCCGCGAACTCCGATCCAGCAGAGCTTCACGGGAGAGTTCCGTCAGCACGACAGCGTGGTGACGGTGATGATGTTGCTACCGACGCAGGGCTTCGCCTAAGCACCGCTACGATATGACCGAGGTGGAATATGGTGGAGGGGGGCACCGCACACGGCTGGGAGAGATCAACCGATCAACTTGTGTGTCTAGAGGTGCCCCCCTACCCCTGTATATAAAGGAGCAAGGGGGAAGACCGGCCGGCCCTCTATGGGCGCGCCAGGAGGAGGAGTCCTCCTCCTAGTAGGAGTAGGACTCCCCTTTCCTACTCCTACTAGGAGGAGGAAAGGAAGGAGGAGAAGGAGAAGGAAGGAGAAGGAGGAAGGAAAGGAAAGGGGGGCCGGTCCCCTAGTCCAATTCGGTTTGGGCTAGGGGGGCCGCGCGCCCTGCCTCCTCTCTTCCACCACTTGGCCCATGAGGCCCATTATTTCTTCCTCGTATTCCCGTAACTCCCCGGTACCCCCGAAAATACCCGAATCACTCAGAACCTTTCCGATCTCCGAATATAGTCGTCCAATATATCGATCTTTACGTCCCGACCATTTCGAGACTCCTCGTCATGTCCCCGATCTCATCCGGGACTCCGAACTACCTTCGGTACATCAAATCACATAAACTCATAATACAATCGTCACCAAAACTTTAAGCGTGCGAACCCTACGGGTTTGAGAACTATGTAGACATGACCGAGACATGTCTCCGGTCAATAACCAATAGCGGAACCTAGATGCTCATATTGGCTCCCACATATTCTACGAAGATCTTTATCGGTCAGACCGCATAACAACATACGTTGTTCCCTTTGTCATCGGTATGTTACTTGTCCGAGATTCGATCGTTGGTATCTCAATACCTAGTTCAATCTCGTTACCGGCAAGTATCTTTACTCGTTCCGTAATACATCATCCCGCAACTAACTTATTAGTTGCAATGTTTGCAAGGCTTTAAGTGATGTGCATTACCGAGAGGGCCCAGAGATACCTCTCCAACAATCAGAGTGACAAATCCTAATCTCGAAATACGCCAATCCAACAAGTACCTTCAGAGACACCTGTAGAGCACCTTTATAATCACCCGGTTACGTTGTGACGTTTGGTAGCACACAAAGTGTTCCTCCGGTAAACGGGAGTTGCATAATCTCATAGTCATAGGAACATGTATAAGTCATGAATAAAGCAATAGCAACAAACTAAACGATCAAGTGATGAGTTAATGGAATGGGTCAAGTCAATCACATCGTTCTCCTAATGATGTGATCCCGTTAATCAAATGACAACTCATGTCTATGGTTAGGAAACATAACCATCTTTGATCAACGAGCTAGTCAAGCAGAGGCATACTAGTGACACTCTGTTTGTCTATGTATTCACACATGTATTATGTTTCTGGTTAATACAATTCTAGCATGAATAATAAACATGTATCATCATATAAGGAAATAAATAATAACTTTATTATTGCCTCTAGGGCATATTTCTTTCAGTCTCCCACTTGCACTAGAGTCAATAATCTAGATTACACAGTAATGATTCTAACACCCATGGAGCCTTGGTGCTGATCATGTTTTGCTCGTGGAAGAGGCTTAGTCAGCGGGTCTGCAACATTCAGATCCGTATGTATCTTGCAAATTTCTATGTCTCCCACTTGGACTAAATCCCGAATGGAATTGAAGTGTCTCTTGATGTGCTTGGTTCTATTGTTAAATCTGGATTCCTTCGCCAAGGCAATTGCACTAGTATTGTCACAAAAGATTTTCATTGGACCCGATGCACTAGGTATGGCACCTAGATCGGATATGAACTCCTTCATCCAGACTCCTTCATTTGCTGCTTCCGAAGCAGCTATGTACTCCGCTTCACATGTAGATCCCCGCCACGATGCTTTGTTTAGAACTGCACCAACTGACAGCTCCACCGTTCAATATAAACATGTATCCGGTTTGCGATTTAGAATCGTTCGGATCAGTGTCAAAGCTTGCATCAACGTACCCATTTACGATGAGCTCTTTGTCACCTCCATATATGAGAAACATATCCTTAGTCCTTTTCAGGTACTTCAGGATGTTCTTGACCGCTGTCCAGTAATCCACTCCAGGATTACTTTGGTACCTCCCTGCTAGACTTATAGCAAGGCACACATCAGGTCTGGTACAAAGCATTGCATACATGATATAGCCTATGGCTGAAGCATAGGGAACATCTTTCATTTTCTCTCTATCTTCTGCGGTGGTCGGACATTGAGTCTTACTCAACTTCACACCTTGTAACACAGGCAAGAACCCTTTCTTTGCCTGATCCATTTTGAACTTCTTCAAAACTTTGTTAAGGTATGTGCTTTGTGAAAGTCCAATTAAGTGTCTTGATCTATCTCTATAGATCTTAATGCCCAATATGGAAGCAGCTTCACCGAGGTCTTTCATTGAAAAACTCTTATTCAAATATCCCTTTACGCTATCCAGAAATTCTATATCATTTCCAATCAATAATATGTCATCCACATATAATATCAGAAATGCTACAGAGCTCCCACTCACTTGCTTGTAAATACAGGCTTCTCCAAAAGTCTGTACAAAACCAAATGCTTTGATCACACTATCAAAGCATTTATTCCAACTCCGAGAGGCTTGCACCAGTCCATAAATGGATCGCTGGAGCTTGCACACTTTGTTAGCTCCCTTTGGATCGACAAAACCTTCTGACTGCATCATATACAACTCTTCTTCCAGAAATCCATTCAGGAATGCAGTTTTAACATCCATTTGCCAAATTTCATAATCATAAAATGCGGCAATTGCTAACATGATTCAGACAGACTTAAGCATCGCTATGGGTGAGAAGGTCTCATCGTAGTCAATCCCTTGAACTTGTCGAAAACCTTTTGCAACAAGTCGAGCTTTGTAGACAGTAACATTACCGTCAGCGTCAGTCTTCTTCTTGAAGATCCATTTATTCTCAATTGCTTGCCGATCAACGGGCAAGTCAACCAAAGTCCACACTTTGTTCTCATACATGGATCCCATCTCAGATCTTATGGCTTCTAGCCATTTTGCGGAATCTGGATAACCATCGCTTCTTCATAGTTCGTAGGTTCATCATGATCTAGTAGCATGACTTCCAGAACAGGATTACCGTACCACTCTGGTGTGGATCTTATTTTGGTTGATCTACGAGGTTCGGTAGTAACTTGATCTGAAGTTTCATGATCATTATCATTAGCTTCCTCACTAATTGGTGTAGGTGTCACAGAAACCGGTTTCTGTGATGTACTACTTTCCAATAAGGGATAAGGTACAGTTACCTCATCAAGTTCTACTTTCCTCCCACTCACTTCTTTTGAGAGAAACTCCTTCTCTAGAAAGGATCCATTCTTAGCAACGAAAGTCTTGCCTTCGGATCTGTGATAGAAGGTGTACCCAACAGTTTCCTTTGGGTATCCTATGAAGACACATTTCTCCAATTTGGATTCGAGCTTATCAGGTTGAAGTTTTTTCACATAAGCATCGCAGCCCCAAACTTTCAGAAACGGCAACTTTGGTTTCTTGCCAAACCACAATTCATAAGGTGTCGTCTCAACAGATTTCGATGGTACCCTATTTAACGTGAATGCAACCATCTCTAAAGCATAACCCCAAAATGATAGCGGTAAATCTGTAAGAGACATCATAGATCGCACCATATCTAGAAAAGTACGATTACGACGTTCGGACACACCATTACGCTGTGGTGTTCCGGGTGGCGTGAGTTGCGAAACTATTCCGCATTGTTTCAAATGTAGACCAAACTCGTAACTCAAATATTCTCCTCCACGATCAGATCGTAGAAACTTTATTTTCTTGTTACGATGATTTTCAACTTCACTCTGAAATTCTTTGAACTTTTCAAATGTTTCAGACTTATGTTTCATTAAGTATATATACCCATATCTGCTTAAATCATCTGTGAAGGTCAGAAAATAATGATATCCGCCACGAGCCTCAATATTCATCGGACCACATACATCTGTATGTATGATTTCCAACAAATCCGTTGCTCTCTCCATAGTACCGGAGAACGGCGTTTTGGTCATCTTTCTCATGAGGCACGGTTCGCAAGTACCAAGTGATTCATAATCAAGTGATTCTAAAAGTCCATCAGTATGGAGTTTCTTCATGTGCTTTACACCGATATGACCTAAATGGCAGTGCCACAAATAAGTTGCACTATCATTATCAACTCTACATCTTTTGGTTTCAACATTACAAATATGTGTATCACTACTATCGAGATTCATCAAAAATAGACCACTCTTCAAGGGTGCATGACCATAAAAGATATTACTCATATAAATAGAACAACCATTATTCTCTGATTTAAATGAATAACCGTCTCGCATCAAACAAGATCCAGATATAATGTTCATGCTCAACGCTGGCACCAAATAACAATTATTTAGGTCTAAAACTAATCCCGAAGGTAGATGTAGAGGTAGCGTGCCGACCGCGATCACATCGACTTTGGAACCATTTCCCACGCGCATCGTCACCTCGTCCTTTGCTAGTGTTCGCTTATTCCGTAGTCCCTGTTTCGAGTTGCAAATGTTAGCAGCAGAACCAGTATCAAATACCCAGGTGCTACTGCGAGCTCTAGTAAGGTATACATCAATAACATGTATATCACATATACCTTTGTTCACCTTGCCATCCTTCTTATCCGCCAAATACTT
Source organism: Triticum aestivum (assembly GCF_018294505.1). Classification (NCBI taxonomy): domain Eukaryota; kingdom Viridiplantae; phylum Streptophyta; class Magnoliopsida; order Poales; family Poaceae; genus Triticum; species Triticum aestivum. The sequence continues at coordinate 344,473,159 of NC_057812.1, read as the reverse complement.
GGGGCAGTTCCGCTTCCAGTGTCCAGTCTGCTTGCAGTAGAAGCACTCAGTTTTAGGCTTAGGTCCAGATTTGGGTTTCTTCGCCTGAGCAGTAACTTGCTTATTGTTCTTCTTGAAGTTCCCTTTCTTCTTCCCTTTGCCCTTTTTCTTGAAACTGTCGGTCTTGTTGACCATCAACACTTGATGCTCCTTCTTGATTCCTACCTCCGCAGCCTTTAACAATGCGAAGACCTCGGGAATTGTCTTATTCATCCCTTGCATGTTATAGTTCATCACGAAGCTCTTGTAGCTTGGTGGCAGTGATTGAAGAACTCTGTCAATGACGCTATCAACAGGAAGATTAACTCCCAGTTGAGTCAAGTGATTAAGATACCCAGACATTTTGAGTATATGTTCACTGACAGAACTATTCTCCTCCATCTTGCAGCTATAGAATTTATTGGAGACTTCATATCTCTCAATCCGGGCATTTGCTTGAAATATTAACTTCAACTCTTGGAACATCTCATATGCTCCATGACGTTCAAAACGTTGTTGAAGTCCCGATTCTAAGCCGTAAAGCATGGCACACTGAACTATCGAGTAGTCATCAGCTTTGCTCTGCCAGACGTTCATAGCATCTGGTGTTACTCCAGCAGCAGGCCTGGCACCTAGCGGTGCTTCCAGGACGTAATTCTTCTGTGCAGCAATGAGGATAATCCTCAAGTTATGGACCCAGTCCGTGTAATTGCTACCATCATCTTTCAACTTTGCTTTCTCAAGGAACGCATTAAAATTCAACGGAACAACAACACAGGCCATCTATCTACAATCAAACATAGACAAGCAAGATACTATCAGGTACTAAGTTCATGATAAATTTAAGTTCAATTAATCATATTACTTAAGAACTCCCACTTAGAAAGACATGCCTCTAATCTTCTTTTTAGAGAAAAGGCCAAGGCCCGACTTTATAGATAAAGCCACACGGCAGCGTCACGAATACCCAATGCTCACACGAACACAGAGCCACAGAGAAAGGTAAATAGACCCAAAGTAGTAGCGATACAGGCAGCTGCCAAACACGGCACGCAGGCCGGGAAGAGAAGAAGACCTAATCCCGCAAACTACAGCACCAAAATTATACACCATGATTCGTCCCGGAGATCTGAGAGGCTGAAGCCCGAATTTTGGCGATGAGCAGGTCCAGGGCGTCCCGATCTGGCTCCTTAGTCAATGATCTCCACTGCTGCAAGAATATACATGATTTGAAAAGAACATCAGCAGGCTTAGATGGGAAGGTAAGCTCAATAGTAAATTTGTTTCTAATGGTCCATAGTGCCCAACATAAGGCTCCCAAGCCAACCCAGAATCCCTCCTGGTGACCCCTACCAGAGATTTGGCTAGGGTTCTAATATCTGAGAAAGAGGAGGGATTCCAGGAAACCCGAAGCCAGGATCTGACGCAAGCCCAAACTAATTTGGCGAGAACACAGTTGAAAAAGATGTGATTAGAGTTTTCCAAAGCCCCACGCAAGTTACAGAATTCCGAGCCCGGCCCGTTGCGTTTTTTGATCTGATCAGCAGAAGGGTGGCGACCATGGAAGGCTTGCCAGAGGAAAATCTTAATCTTAGGAGGGACCTTAGATTTCCAAACACAAGAGAATCTAGCCGAAGTAGTACCACCGATCAGTCTAGAGTACAGCGATTTGACCGAGAATATACCAGAGGCCGTAAGCGGCCAAACCACCGAGTCGGCCTCCTCCGAGAGCACAGGGAAGAGGGCAGAAAGACTTTGCCATTCTTCCAACTCTTCAGGAGACAGGGCCCGACGAAAAGCCAAGTCCCAATTATTAGCAGCCACCTCCGCGATGGAGATTTGCGGATTGGGGCAATAAGAGAACAGGACCGGAAAGCTAACAGCCAGGGGAGCATCCTCAGACCACCAATCTAACCAAAAACGAACAGCGGACCCATTACCCACACAAAACTTAACGTGCTCCAGAAAAATCGGCCGAACTTTAACAAGGGCTTTCCAAAACTGCGAACCGCGCCGCGCGGGGGCAAACATAGGGTTGGAGTTAGGATAATATTTAGCCTTAAGAATCGAAGACCACAGCACATCGGCCCCAACCGTCATAATTTTCCACCACCACTTAACGAGCAGACAAATATTCATCACCCGAGTATTAATAATGCCTAACCCCCCAAGATTTTTAGGCTTGCACATAAACTGCCACTTGACCAACCTATACTTTCTTTTGTTATCAGCAGAATTCCAATAAAAGCCACCCCTATGTTTGTCGAAGCCAGCATGCACTCCATCCGTGAGACGATAAAAACCCATAAGGAACATCGGGAGAGAGGATAAGCAAGAGTTGATTAGAGCCACTTTGCCAGCATTGGTATTATACCTACCCCTCCAAGGAAGCACCCTATTCCCCACTTTAGCAACCACCGGAGCGAAGTCTTTCGCGTGAAGCAGACCAGGAGAGATAGGCAGACCTAAATATTTGAAAGGAAAGGAACCTAAGGAGCAGTTGAGGAGCCTGGCCACCCGCAAGGCCTCCGCTCGACCTATTGTATGAAATGCAATCACCATGTAATTGCTTTATTGTATGAGTATATGCAGATATGATTCACGCTCGACCTTTCGGTCTCAGTGTTCCGAGGCCATATCTGCATATGCTAGGCTCGTCAAGTTTAACCTGAGTATTCTGCGTGTGCAAAACTGGCTTGCACCCGTTGTAGATGGACGTAGAGCTTATCACACCCGATCATCACATGGTGTCTGGGCACGACGAACTTTGGCAACGGTGCATACTCAGGGAGAACACTTTTATCTTGAAATTTAGTGAGAGATCATCTTATAATGCTACCGTTAATCAAAGAAAAATAAGATGCATAAAAGATAAACATCACATGCAATCAATATAAGTGATATGATATGGCCATCATCATCTTGTGCTTGTGATCTCCATCTCTGAGGCACCGTCATGATCACCATCGTCACCAGCGTGACACCTTGATCACCATTGTAGCATCGTTGTCGTCTCGCCAATCTTATGCTTCCACGACTATCGCTACCGCTTAGTGATAAAGTAAAGCATTACATCGCAATTGCATTGCATACAATAAAGCAACAACCATATGGCTCCTGCCAGTTCCCGATAACTCGGTTACAAAACATGATCATCTCATACAATAAAATTTAGCATCATGTCTTGACCATATCACATCACAACATGCCCTGCAAAAACAAGTTAGACGTCCTCTACTTTGTTGTTGCAAGTTTTACGTGGCTGCTACGGGCTTAGCAAGAACCGTTCTTACCTACGCATCAAAACCACAATGATAGTTTGTCAAGTTGTTGCAGTTTTAACCTTCGCAAGGACCAGGTGTAGCCACACTTGGTTCAACTAAAGTTGGAGAAACTGACACCCGCCAGCCACCTGTGTGCAAAGCACGTCAGTAGAACCAGTCTCGCATAAGCATATGCGTAATGTCGATCCGGGCCGCTTCATCCAACAATACCGCCGAACCAAAGTATGACATGCTGGTAAGTAGTATGACTTATATCGCCCACAACTCACTTGTGTTCTACTCGTGCACAACATCAACGCATAAAACCTAGGCTAGGATGCCACTGTTGGGGAACGTAATAATTTCAAAAACTTTCCTACGCACACGCAAGATCATGGTGATGCATAGCAACGAGAGAGGAGAGTATTGTCCACGTACCCTCGTAGACCGAAAGAGGAAGCGTTAGCACAACGCGGTTGATGTAGTCGTACGTCTTCATGATCCGACCGATCCAAGTACCGAATGCACGGCACCTCCGAGTTCAGCACACGTTCAACTCGATGACGTCCCGCGAACTCTAATCTAGCAGAGCTTGACGGGAGAGTTCCGTCAGCACGACAGCGTGGTGACGGTGATGATGTTGCTACCGACGCAGGGCTTCGCCTAAGCACCGCTACGATATGACCGAGGTGGAATATGGTGGAGGGGGGCACCACACACGGCTGGGAGAGATCAACTGATCAACTTGTGTGTCTAGAGGTGCCCCCTGCCCCTGTATATAAAGGAGCAAGGGGGGAGGCCGGCCGGCCCTCTATGGGCGTGCCAGGAGGAAGAGTCCTCCTCCTAGTAGGAGTAGGATTCCCCTTTCCTACTCCTACTAGGAGGAGGAAAGGAAGGAGGAGAAGGAGAAGGAAGGAGAAGGAGGAAGGAAAGGAAAGTGGGGCCGGCCCCCTAGTCCAATTCGGTTTGGGCTAGGGGGGCCGCGCGCCCTGCCTCCTCTCTTCCACCACTTGGCCCATGAGGCCCATTACTTCTTCCTCGTATTCCCGTAACTCCCCGGTACCCCCGAAAATACCCGAATCACTCGGAACCTTTCCGATATCCTAATATAGTCGTCCAATATATCGATCTTTATGTCTCGACCATTTTGAGACTCCTCGTCATGTCTCCGATCTCATCCGGGACTCCGAACTACCTTCAGTACATCAAATCACATAAACTCATAATACAATCGTCACCGAAACTTTAAGCGTGCGGACCCTATGGGTTCGAGAACTATGTAGACATGACCGAGACATGTCTCCGATCAATAACCAATAGCGGAACCTGGATGCTCATATTGGCTCCCACATATTCTACGAAGATCTTTATCGGTCAGATCGCATAACAACATATGTTGTTCCCTTTGTCATCGGTATGTTACTTGCCCGAGATTTGATCGTTGGTATCTCAATACCTAGTTCAATCTCGTTGCCGGCAAGTCTCTTTACTCGTTCCGTAATACATCATCCCGCAACTAACTTATTAGTTGCAATGCTTGCAAGGCTTTAAGTGATGTGCATTACCGAGAGGGCCCAGAGATACCTCTCCGACAATCGGAGTGACAAATCCTAATCTCGAAATACGCCAACCCAACAAGTACCTTTGGAGACACCTGTAGAGCACCTTTATAATCACCCAGTTACGTTGTGACATTTGGTAGCACACAAAGTGTTCCTCTAGTAAATGGGAGTTTCATAATCTCGTAGTCATAGGAACATGTATAAGTTATGAAGAAAGCAATAGCAACAAACTAAATGATCAAGTGCTAAGCAAATGGAATGGGTCAAGTCAATCACATCATTCTCCTAATGATGTGATCTCGTTAATCAAATGACAACTCATGTCTATGGTTAGGAAACATAACCATCTTTGATCAACGAGCTAGTCAAGTAGAGGCATACTAGTGACACTCTGTTTGTCTATGTATTCACACATGTATTATGTTTCCGGTTAATACAATTCTAGCATGAATAATAAACATTTATCATGATATAAGGAAATAAATAATAACTTTATTATTGCCTCTAGGGCATATTTCCTTCAAAGATTGGAGTTGTTCCTTGTTGGAACATGGATTTTGTTGGGATATCACAATATCTCTTATTTTATTTAATGCACCTATATACTTGGTAAAGGGTGGAAGGCAAGGCCTTATGCCTGGTGTTTTGTTCCACTCTTGCCGCCCTAGTTTTCGTCATACTGGTGTTATGTTCCTTGATTTTGCGTTCCTTACACGGTTGGGTTATAATAGGAACCCCTTGACAGTTCGCCTTGAATAAAACTCCTCCAGCAAGGCCCAACATTGGTTTTACCATTTGCCACCTAGCCTTTTCTTTCCCTTGGGTTCTGCAGACTCAAGGGTCATCTTTATTTTAACCCCCCCGGGGCCAGTGCTCCTCTAAGTGTTGGTCCAACTGAGTGATGTCCGGGGCTACCCAGGGCAACTCTGGGATGGCCTACCCAATGTCTTGCTCATCCGGTGTGCCCTGAGAACGAGATATGTGCAGCTCCTATCGAGGTTTCTCGGCACATCTGGGTGGCTTTGCTGGTTTAGTTTTACCATTGTCGAGATGTCTTGTAACCGGGATTCCGAGCCCGATCGGGTCTTCCTGGGAGAAGGAATATCCTTCGTTGACCGTGAGAGCTTGTGATGGGCTAAGTTGGGACACCCCTGCAGGGATTTGATCTTTCGAAAGCCGTGCCCGCGGTTATGGGCAGATGGGAATTTGTTGATGTCCGGTTGTGGAAAACCTGAAGCTTAACCTAAATTAAAATGCGTCAACCGTGTGTGTAGCCGTGATGGTCTCTTCTCGGCGGAGTCCGGGAAGTGAACGCGGTGTTGGAGTTATGCTTGAACATAGGTTGTTCTAGGATCACTTCTTGATCATAGTTTCTCGACCGTGCCTTTGCCTTCTCTTCTCGCTCTCATTTGCGTATGTTAGCCACCAAATATGCGAGTTGCTTGCGGCAGCTCCCCCTCATAACTTTTACCTACCCATAAGCTTAAATAGTCTTGATCGCGAGGGTGTCAGATTGCTAAGTCCCCGTGACTCACAGATTCCTTCCAAAACCAGTTTGCAGGTGCCGATGAAACCATGCAGGTGACGCAACCGAGCTCAAGGAGGATCTCGATGAAGATCGTGTTCGTTATGTTGTTTCCGTTTCCAGCTGATCAGTAGTGAAGCCCAGTTGGGACGATCGGGGATCTGTGTAGCATTTGGGGTAGTCTTCTCTTATTTTGGTTCCGTAGACGAACCTTGATTGTATCTGGATTATGTAATGCTTTATTCATGTATTGTGTGAAGTGGCGATTTTAAGCCAACTATGTACCTCTTATTCCCTTATTCATTACATGGGTTGTTGTGAAGATTACCTCACTTGCGACATTGCTTTCAATGCGGTTATGCCCCTAATTCGTGCTTCGAACGTGGGAGATATAGCCGCATCGAGGGCGTTACAAGTTGGTAATCAGAGCCTTCCCCGACCTTAGGAGCCCCCTGTTTGATCGAATCGCTGGCATTGTTGAGTTTAGAAAAATGTTTTGAGTCATTTAGGATTATATATATCGGAGAGTAGGATTCTTTTTACTCCTCAGTCCCTTCGTCGCTCTGGTGAGGCATCCTGATGTAGAGTTTTGACTCTTCTCTTCTCAAATTTCACTAAAAAAATTTAGGATCACGCGGGTCTCTTGGAATCATTCCGATGGTTTTGTGACGGGAACATTGTTCTTGGTGCCTCCTGACATTTAGGGGTTGTGGCAGTGTCCCGGGGAGTTGAGCTTCGAGGTGTTGTCGTCACAATTTTATCGTTGCAGTTCTGGAATACCTGAGTTTCGCCGACATCGAAAATCTCTTTTATGCAGTTGTTGGTGAGATAACCTCGACGCCACCCAGTACTGGGGCGGGAGTTCGGGAGTATTGCCATAACTCGTATAACGGATGCTTTTCGAAGGTTGAGGTAAATGATTTCCGTAGGTTTCTTAGTTATGTGTTGAAGGATGGATACAGCTGGATATATGATTTGCTAGTTTTGGGTGAGATATTATGCTTCCCCTGCATCCCCAACACCTGATTGCATAACCAGAAAATTTCGGGAGTTTATAAGTGGGAATTCAAGTAGCCTTTAGGATATCTTTCCGACAGATGTATGATATGAAATTGGGGTTCAACGTCTAGTGGTCCGCCTATCCACGGTTGGTTTTATAGTGGTCTCGTTGTGTCTTAAAGAGTCCTTGGCTATGCTGACTCGGGGACGCTTCGTATGTCATGTGCACTGCCTTGTACATGACGGTGCTGTACGATCGAGCCCGTGTAGGCCCCACCATGAAAACTTCAGACGAAATCTATGTCATATGTTTGTTTCTGGCTTATTCTGCAAGCCAATCCATTGTTTTGTTTTCAGTTGTGGTATTCGAGTTGCTTCGAAGTCAAGTGTTGATTCCATATTTTTCCGAACCGGTGTTCTCATACTCCTATGTGAATACCAATCCTTCATGATAATCGAGATCGTCATGCCAATCCTTTTCAACCGGTGTGTTTTCTCTTCAAGTGGATCCGATCATTTCAACATCCGCACGATCAATTATCAGCTCTTCTCAATGATGTTTGTTTCATCCATCTCCAAGTTGCTTTTGTTTTCCCGCCCACCCACCCTTCTTCTTCAAGGACTCAATTTTCTTAATCAAATATCCATTTTATTCATGTGAAGTCTCTTTGTTCTTTCCAGTCAATGTTCGTATCCGGTGATTCTCATGAAGATTCTAACGGAGCTTCTAGTTTATCATTCTTCGTTCTTTTTCTTCTCCGGTGGATTCAAGTCAAGCCTTGTCGATCATATCTTTTCCTCGTTCCGAATGTTTTCTCTTGCCGGTGCACTTCTTAATTATTCACCTCTCGCTATCCATTTGTTCTGGGGTGCTCAAGATATCTCGAAGATTCATGTTTCCACTCTGCTTTCGTTCCAGCTCTTTTGAGGATGTTATCTCATTCAAGCCATTTAATTCAACAGGTGCAATCTCTCTTTTCAAGTAATCGTTCTACGGTGTTTCTTTTGAGTGGGCCCTAACCCACATGTCTTTTCCTAGGATCTTACGTGACTCTTCTAATTTTTCCCGGAGTTATTCTCAAATCTTCTAAAGTTTGACATAAGAATGAATTATCATCAGTCAAATGTCTTTCCCCAAGATCTTTCAGATTCTTTTAACCGTTGGCTCAACCTTTCTATTCGTCATCCCGGAGTATCTCAACTATTAATTGTGGTGTTTCTCGTCGACATTCTCGGATTTTGAAGACCGAAGAAGAGTTTTTCCTCCATATCCTTATCCGTTCTCTTGAAGATTCATGGTGCTAGCTTGCCGCCATTCTCTCATAATTGTTTTGATTGTGAGAATTCTTTTCACCCACCCGGAGCATTTCATGATTTGTTTCCATTTCTTTGCTCGGAAGACCATCTTTTCAAATATTAGTCATTCCAGCTTTCAGCTCTCGTTCTTCATTCATACCGGTGCATCATTCAAGTATTCTCTTATCAACTCGTGATCTCTTCGTTATCATGTATCTAAATTCTGTCAAGTATATTCATTCGTTCTCTAATTCTACCCGGTGTTTCTTTACCTTTACTTTGTTCATTTTTCAATTCTTACGATGGTTCGGTCAAGAGTTATCTTCATCCGTTATCATATCAATTCATTCGTTGTTTCAATCCTACCAGTGGATCGTTGGAGACTTTCTCAAGTTTGCGATATTTCTATCTTAATCCTTTCTATGAGCATAAGTTGTATTCAATCCATTGCTTGCCATCAAGTTAATTGGTGAAGGATATGCATAACATAATTCTTATTCTTGTTTCATCGAGTAAATTCAATTCCTGCTTTCCGGAGTGGTTCATCATACCACATTCTCAGTTTGAGATGCTTTATCTTTTCTTTTCCAAGAGTTCCAAGCTTTCGTAATTATATCACCATGGAGACTCATCTAAATCATTACAAGGATTCACCTTGTGTTTTCAACTTCTCCTTCCTTTCGTTTGATCATTCTTTTTTTACCAGCGTTTTTCATGGAGGTTCTACATGATGGTTCATAAAGGATTTAATTCCTTTTCGAAGTGTTCATCGAGATTCCTTTCAGAGGAGCTCATGCATTCTTCATCTTGCAATCCGGAGTACAATTCTTTCACACATATCTTTTGAGGTGGTGTTATGTCATTCTTGATATTTTCCCTTCGTGTTTCATGATTCACAAGTTTCAAGAGTGACATATTTAAATCCATCATTTTCTCTTCACTCAAGACATCTTATCAAACCATCAATTTCTTCATTGGATTTATCTTGGGTTATATTTCACCTAAATCCTTCCCTAAGGATTGTTGCTATCTATGGTGCTTATAAATGACCCAAGTTCTTCTTTTATCCTAACGGTGAAATAGTTTCTCGTCTCCTTGGTGATATCAATCCAATCTATTGTTTTCGTTAGTGGCAGAAATTTCACCTCATGATTTCGAGATGTTTTCCATAAGTCCACTACAAGCTTACTCTTTTCGTTGTTGGTTTTCCAACAACTCCACTCGAACTTTCCCCTAAAGATGATTTTCAAGATCATTTGAGGTAGAAGATATTGTTTTCTACTCCATTCATTCCATTCCTTCCTCTCATTTCTTCCGGAGGCGTTGTGATGTTTCTCTTTTCTCTCATCATCTCGGATGGTGTTCTTTTCGTGCTTACCCATTTAACCGGAGTGGTATGCCCTCTTTTCAAGTTCTTCCCATTCTGTCAAGTTTTGGCTCCCTTCTCAACCGGAGTGTCGTCTGAAATCGTCCTTACCCATTGTGCCATTCTTTCAATAGTTCCAGAGGCAGTGTATTGTTGATTTCATCAAGTATCCTCTCATCTTGTCAAGTTCTTGTTAATTCCTTCCATTTGCAGTCGGAGTGCTGTACAAATTATACCATTCTTTTTCCTCCTCTATCTTGTTTTAACCGTAGTGTTGTCGTAATTGATCCTTATCGTCCCTTATACATATCTTTTCAACCAGAGTGCTACCCAAATTTGTTCTTCCTTGTTCCTCTTTTCTAATGGAGTGTTTTCAACTTTGTTCATCTCCCTTGTATTCCTTTCATGAAATTGCTTCACCTCTCAAGGTTCTTTGGTTTCACTCATTTGTCAAAGAAGCAACTTAGTTTTACCTCTTATCTTCCTCTTCTTTTTCCCTCCGGTGCCATCCTACATCTCGGGTCGAGATCCTCTCGTAGTGATGGAGTGTTGTGACGCCCCGAAACCAATGTGCCAGGTGTCTTGCAGTTATTCGCTGCCGTTGCCATGTCTTTTGCTTGCGTGTTGCATTTCATCATGTCATCATGTGCATTGCATCATCATGTTTTCAAAACTTGCATCCGTCCGGGTCTCCCCGTTCCTTCCATTGTCCGTTCTGAGTCCAACCACACTTGCACGCGCCCGCGGCATGTCCGAAATATTAATTTATAAGTGGCCGGAAAATGTTCTCGGAATGGGTTGAAAGTTGGCGTGCGGTGTTTTTATGTCGTAGGCAGGCTGCCTGCCAAGTTTCATCGCATTCGGAGTTCATTTGATAGCCCAACGGATAACTATAGCGACATTATAGTGAGTCAAACGTCGGATGTTTTTGGTCTCCGGAAACAGTCGCTGGGCCTCCCTCTCTTCTCTACTCTCACCTCGAGACCATCAACAAAGCCCACTACCTACCGCCAGGTCCAACCTAACCTCTCTCGTCAGCCCGCGGACCCCCTCGCGCGCGCGTCTGAAAGCTGTCCCGGACCCGACCCGGGCAGTCGTCACCGTTGGTTCCAGTTCATCCCCAAACATCTACAAAACATCTCCGTTTTTCTTTTTGGACTCCCTACCTATTTTATTCTCGTCTGTCGGATTTCGATCCGATGATCCAAATCCCTCTCCTTTAATCCTTTTGCTATATATACTAGACCAAACCCTAAAAACTAGGTCGTTTGTCCCCCTCAGCCGCCGCCACACTCCAAATCCCCCCGGGTTCCATCCCCTCGGTAGCCACCGCATCTTCCTTGTTTTTCTCAGCCACCCAACCAGATCCACTTTCCCCTCCCTTGGATCCACTCCACCAACCACCGCAGCCTTCTCCCACTCGTTCTAGACCACCAGATCTCTGATCCGACAGCCCAGGAGGCTCCCATCGCCCCAGCCTCACCTCCCGCACCCTCCCACAGAGGCACTCACCTCGACCCCGAGCGGATCGAGCCAGCCGTCCCCGTCGGCGATGGGAAGCAGTACCAGCAGGACCCCGCGGCCTCCTCTGACCTCTCCTCGAGCCAACAGGTCCAAGGCCCCGTCCCTCTCTCTTCTTCCTCTATTGTTTCTTCTCTCTCACGCGTCTTCCCTTCTCTCTGTACCGCTGCAACAGGGAGCACGTCAGGCGCCATGGCTGCCGAAGGAACTCCGCCGCCTCGCCGATTCCACGCCTTCAGGTCATCATCCCTGCCGGACCTGCAGGACGCCAAGTCCAACGCCGTGCTTCTCCTCTACCCCGAGCTCCTCCCATGGCGCCCTCGTCCCAGAGCACGTCGACCCCGCCGCCTTGATTTCCTATGCCGAAGCACCACCTCACGCGCCTCCGTCCTTGAGAAGGAGCTCGACCTGCTGCCGGCGACCTCGCCCTCCGACGACCTCCATCGCCCAGGGCCCTGGCAACCTCTCTGCCCTGGCCTCCGCCGCCGCATCGGCGAGCGCGACGCGGGAGCACCGCCTGCATCGTTGTTGCTGTCTCGAACCTCTCCCGACGCTCCTTCGTAGACCCTGCACCAAGTACCTGCCTCGTTGGAGTGGTCCTCGCCGCCGCCCTTCTCCCTCCGCCTTGCCCGCTCGCCGGAGCTCGGGCGCTGCTCTGCTTCGTGCCCGCTGGCCCTGTCGTGCGCTGCTCTGCTTCGGTTAAGCCTCCCTGTTGACCCGTTCAAGCGCCAGCGTGGGCAGCCACCGGGGCCTCAAGCCTCCCCGTGGCCCAGATCTGTTAGACCAGCTTCAGGCCTGCCTCCTCCTCTCCACAGTTCCGGGCCAAGGCCCATGGTGAGCGCCCAGCCGCCCCTGTTTCGGTCCAGTTCCTGTTTTTTTCAAATATGCGTTTTTAGTAAAAAAAAATCAGAGACAGCAGTTTTTGTAGAAAACCCCCTAGAATTCATGCATCTAATTACTAATTAACCGTGCTTCGGGTTAAAACAATTTATATACGAAATATGCTTAGTTTTTCATCTAGTTTCATAATATGTCTTTTTCACCCATGTTTAAAATGCTTAAAATGTTGTTTGTTTAAATTTGCTTAAATAACATGCTAAAATGATTTAATTCATAACTAATTAACCGTAGCCCCAAATTGAATAAACTTTATATGTAAATGGGGTGAAAAAATGCCTAGTTTAACGTGGTGACATTGCTTTGCATGTTTAACAACTATAAAATATGGTTTAGGGAAGAACAGGACCAAACCTTAAAATATGCACATGAGGAGTTTTCGGAATTGTTGTTTGTTATTTCCGGCCTCATTTAAACTTGACTAGATAGTTAGTTAACTTATGCTTCACCCCTTGCCATGGTTAACAACATTTAATTTTGTTGGGTACCTAAACAAGAGAGAACTAAATAAGTCATGTGGTGTTCCATCAATATGCAACACGTTGCATATTGAGCTCCATTTAATTTGTAGGATTGTTTGTGCATTTTGCCATGCCATGCCTCATTAAACCGGACATGCATCATACTTGGTTGTGCATCATGCCATGTTTATGTGGTGGTTGTTTACTATGTTGTTTGCTTCTTTCCGGTGTTGCTTCTTCGGGTTGGTTCCGATAACGTCATGTGTGTGAGGATCCATTCGACTACGTCCGTTTGTCTTCTTCATGGACCCGTCCTTCTTCCTTGCGGGATCTCAGGCAAGATGACCATACCCTCAAAATTACTTCTATCTTTGCTTGCTAGTTGCTCTCTCTATTGCTATGCCTATGCTGCGATACCTACCACATGCTTTATCATGCCTCCCATATTGCCATGTCAAACCTCTAACCCACCTTGTCCTAGCAAACCGTTGTCTGGCTATGTTACCGCTTTGCTCAACCCCTATTATAGAGTTGCTAGTTGCAGGTGAAGATTGGAGTTGTTCCTTATTGGAACATGGATTTTGTTGGGATATCACAATATCTATTATTTAATTAATGCACCTATATACTTGGTAAAGGGTGGAAGGCTCGGCCTTATGCCTGGTGTCGGTGTCAAAACCGGCGGATCTCGGGTAGGGGGTCCTGAACTGTGCGTCTAGGCCAGATGGTAACAGGAGGCAGGGAACACGATGTTTTACCCAGGTTCGGGCCCTCTTGATGGAGGTAAAACCCTACGTCCTGCTTGATTAATATTGATGATATGGGTAGTACAAGAGTAGATCTACCACGAGATCAAGGAGGCTAAACCCTAGAAGCTAGCCTATGGTATGATTGTTGTATATGGAGTTGATTGCCTATGGACTACAACCCTCCGGTTTATATAGACACCGGATAGGGTTAGGGTTACACAGAGTCGGTTACAATGGTAGGAGATCTTGAATATCCGCATCGCCAAGCTTGCCTTCCACGCCAAGGAAAGTCCCATCCGGACACGGGACGAAGTCTTCAACTTGTATCTTCATAGTCCAGGAGTCCGGCTGAAGGTATAGTCCGGCTACCCAAACACCCCCTAATCCAGGACTCCCTCAGTAGCCCCTGAACCAGGCTTCAATGACGATGAGTCCGGCGTGCAAATTGTCTTCGGCATTGCAAGGCGGGTTCCTCCTCCAAGTCCTTCATAGAAGATTGTAAACACCAAGAGTAATGTCCGTCTCTGCAAAATAAGCTTCCACATATCGCCATAGAGAAAATAATATTAACACAAATCAAAACTGCTGACGTATTCCGCAGTGTGTCATCACACTACGGCCAAGTCCTTTACTCGAATCGTTTTTACTTTTCCACCTCAGCATGTTTTGCGAGGCGGTTTCCTTGGCACGTCTTGTCAAAGCAGAGATCGTGTACCCCCTTTACGGGATTCTCATCAATACGGACGTGGGTAACCCAACCGCGCCATTTATCACGGCGCTTGGGAGGCAAGCGAGTTTTACTAGGCTCGTGGGGACGCACAACCGCATCCGCCCATATAAGGGGATAAGGATCCACCTTTTTACCTACGCCTTCTTCCTCCTTTGCCTATCCATCTCCTGTGCACTCGAGCTCCAGCACCCAAGCCCGCACTTCCCACCTCAACCTTCTCCAGCAATGTCCGGAGCGGGAGGCAAGTGGATGCTCTCCTCCACTACGGAGGGCCAAGTCAAGAAGCTAAGGAAGGCCGGATACCTGTCCAAGGACATCGCGCACCGGCTTCCCGAAAAGGGGCAGCATCTCCCCACCCCAAGGCCCCATGAGAGGGTAGTATTTCTCCCCCACTTCCTCCGCAGACTGGGTTTTCCACTCCACCCATTTGTCTGGGGGCTCATGTTCTATTACGTCCTGGATTTCCACGATCTGGCCCCGAACTTCATCCTCAACATCTCGGTGTTTATCGTCGTGTGCGAGGCTTTCCTCCGTGTCCGCCCTCATTTCGGCCTCTGGCTCAAGACCTTCAACGTCAAGCCCAAGGTGGTGCGCGGCAGCCAGGCGGAGTGCGGAGGCGCCATGGCGGGCAAGATGGCCAACGTCCTATGGTTCGAGGGCTCTTTTGTGGAGACCCTAAATGGGTGGCAATCTGGGTGGTTTTACATCACCGAGCCACGTGATCCGAAATGGACCACAGCCCCCGAGTTCCGATCCGGACCCCCCACGCGGCTTATGTCCTGGAAAGAGACGGGCCTGTCGTGGGGTGACGAAAAAGAGGTGACCGGATTGCAAACATGCATCCAGTCCCTGGTGAACAAGCCAATCCGGCTTGTAAATGTAATCCAGGTTATGCTCGTCCGCCGGATCCTCCCGTGCCAACAACGGGATTTTAATCTGTGGGAGTTCGACCCGGCGCAGCACCAAACCCTTAGCAGGCTCTTCGACACGACGTACGAAGATGCCTGGAAGGTGCTATTCAAGGGCACCGAGGCTCCCGCATCCGCTTCCGAGGACCGCGGATACAGCTCGCAGCGTCACGCTAGCGAGGTAAGCTTTCTTCACCTTTTACAGGATGTTAAGCTTTCTTCATAGTTTGACTCTATGCGGGATCTAAACTCCCTTACCTTTGACAGGCTTGGAGAGCGATATCCGGACCGATCAACTGTCCGGCTCCGCAACCCGAAGGCCCAGCCCCAGCTCTACTAGTGAAGTTGCTGATTCCAGCGCCTTATGTGGTGCCGGAGAAGAAGGCCAAGAAGAAGAAGATCACGAGGACTCGAAAGAGTGCCCACAACGTGGTGGTGTCGGACTCGTCATCTGACGAGTCCGAGACGCCCTCCTCCCACGAAAACGGGGAGGAGAAAGAAGAAAACTCTCCCCTCCCAGCGGAGGGAGGAGAGAAGAGGAAGGCCGCCCCAACGGGGGAGGCCGAGAGGTCTAGGAAAAGGAAGACCCCTCCGCCGAACTACTCCCCCGACGCCGAAGAGGGCGGAGAGGAGTGGCCAAACAGGGCCAAGCGTCCGGCAAAATTGTAAGTTCGGATATCAGAGTAACTCATGATGTTCCTTTGTTGCACAGCTTTCCCTAATGTCGAACGTAATTATGCAGCCCGCCCCGGGCCGAATTCAACGAATCGTCGGGCGGCTCCCTAGACTCATCGGATGTGAACTCAGTTCCGCCCGCTGTCTCCCCCCGCACTGCAAACGACGCCAAAGTGGCGTCGCGACAAGCTCCGGGGCAGGAGGAGGTGGTCCCAGAGGAGCCGCAAGGCAACCTCCCGGACTCCAGGAGTGAAGGGGATAAGGCCCCCCAGGGCTCCAAGTCCGGCTTTGTGCCGGACACCACGCCGGCATCTTCCACAGTTCCGGACCGCGGTAGGCGAACTCCTTCCAAGAGGAGCAAGCCTTCTGAGCCGGCGGCCTCCGTCCAACCGGAGGTGCCGGACAATCTGCTAGAGGTGCTTGACGGCGCCTCCATCAATGAGGGGCACCATACTATTATGAGTACGGTGATCCAGAAGGTTCAGTCCGCCAAGAGCGGACTGACTGAAGCTTGTGCTAGCCTTCTAACAAGCTTCGAGGTAAAAAATATGTAAAAATATTACCGCATAGACAGTAGCCCCTGATGCTCTGTTTGGCGTTCGGAAAGAAAAGCCGAATAGAGGATCTATTAAATATCGTAGGAGTCTAACAAAAAAGAGTCAATATGCATATGCAGGCTTCGCTGCTATCCACCGCCGCACTGACTGCGGAGGTGGGTGTCCTGAAGCAGGACCTCGAGCGGACCGAGCAAGAGCTCGGCCTTGCCAAGCGGCGGCTCGAGGAGGAAGAAGGTAAGAAATACCTTACAGAAAAAGTGCCTATAAAAAGGCTTGATTGCAAAAAGAGTAACAGGATTGTACTGCTTATTGTAGGGGGCACGACTGAGGTGGTGACCCTTAAGCAGGCGTTGTTTGAGGCCGAAAAGAAAATGGCCGCAGACCGCACCGAGCGAGACAGACTTGGGGCTCAGGTCGGCAAGGTGCAGCAAGAGCTTCAGGCTCTCATGAAAAAACATGAGAGTTTGGAGCTTGAGTCAAAGGCGCAAGCATCCAAGCTCGCGACGGCCCTTGAGACTGCCAAGGCCGAAGCCCAAAAGGCCCTCCAAGAGTTGGAGGAGATGAGGAAGATAGCAGCGGGTAAGGCATTCTTCATGCAAAGCAGAAATATAAAAGTAAACTACTTGTTACTTACCCGAATCCGGAGCTCTCCAGGGGCATTTGCAGATCTTCCCCGCAGCGTATCCGATGCCGCCGCATTCTACCGAGTTGAAGAGGGCAGCTCAACGGAGAAGGTGTTCTGGTCTCAGTATTCTGAGGCCGGACACCCTGTGCCTTTGAGCGACCAACTGAAACAGTTGGTCGAGCTCCACAAGGCGGCCGAACAGGCCATGAAGGTGATGAGGACATCAATACCATTGTTACACCCACGGCCCCTACTGTTACATATACTGGACCAATTACTAGAGCTCGCGCACGCCAATTAAATTACCAGGTACTTTCGTTTCTTGGTAATGATTCTAATGTTCATGAGATTATGATGCTGCCTAAATTGGATACATTTGTTTTCCTTACAAATGAAGGGCCTAGCTTGGAGAAGGATGAACATTGGAGCAAGAACACACATGGAGTTGATGGCATGCGCAAGGGGATCAAGAACGGAGTTACAAGTGATAATTTCAGGACTTTGAAGCCGCCATAAGGAGTGCATGAAGCCTTGGACGAAATATACAAGATGCCACTTCATAATATTCGTCCATAGGCTATTCTAGGTGCTGCGTCACCTTATTAATGGGCCAGGCCCATGTAATTTCGAAATACTTAAGTATAGGCTATTTTTAGAGTCCATATGTGTGGGGAAACAAGAGTTAGGGTTGGTTTCGGACCCCACCCTCAAGGGCCACGAAATTCCCCCCTCTTCCTCCATATATACAGCCCTTAGGGCGTCGTTTAGACTTTGGGTTTTGTTTAGATTAAAAGTTCGCCATAGCTGCAACTTCGCGTACTTTGTTTGTGTCCAACGACCAGACCAAGACGTCACAGAACCCCACCTCTATCAATAAAGCTTTCATCTTATATTCGCAATATCCTGATTGCAATCTCAGTTTCTTGCTTGTTCTTCGTTTGCTCGCAGGAAACAGACCCTCGTGGTCAGGTTGATCGTGCTCCGGCATGGTCAATAACCCTCGGAAGTTGGTTTAGCGATTGCTAAGGCGCGACGTCTCGCACGTTCGTAGTCGGATCGTCAAGGTCGACTCCCACAGAAAACAATAGCCACCATCTCATTGAAACATCGGGACACCTTATCCCCTATCAAGTGGTATCAGATTTCCAGGTTGCTCGGTGAGATTTTACAGTTTTTCGTCGATTAGATCGAGTCTGTTCTTCATACCAACAGTCCAGGAAAAAGCCACACAAAAAAATTAGGGTTAGTTCATCATATCCGAACCAATCTGAGCCTTTGCATAATCTTTTTAGGGTTTTTGCTTTGTTGAATTTGCGGTTGCATCGTCGTGTCAAGTTGCTGGTCTTAGACTAGTCTTTTAGAGTTTCGAGTTCTGGTCATAAGTTGTCACGCCGCCGCCGCACCATCATCATCGCCCATCTACCACTTTTGCTTATCCGCCGCCGCTCTGAATCCATATCCATATACCACTACCAATCCGTATCCATATACCACCACAAATCTTTATCCATATACCACCACCGATACCATATACCACCACCGCTGCCATATACCACAACCATATATCCACCACCAATCCGAGTTCTTCTCATATTAGGTTTGTTCTTGAGATCAATCTAAATTCCGATTCGTGTTTCCTTGCCTGTGTAGGTCTCGGAAAAAAAAAGAGTCTGGAGACCCCCGGGCAGTTTTTAGGCCAAAATTTTCACGGGCAAATTTCTTTCCCTATCCTATTTTTAGGCTTTTCCGAGTCTTTTGAGCCACGTGCCATCATAGTGATTTTTTGTCGCACTTTTCTGTCGTCGCTGCCCTGATTTCCGAAAAAAAGTGAAAAAAAAATTCCGTGCCCATCCTATCAGTTTGACGAGGGAAGAGTTTTGAGACACTCGCCATTATAGTGATTTTTCGCAAAAAAAAAGAGGAGCGCAAAAAAAAGGAGCACAAAAAAAAGAGCGAAAAAAAGAGAGTTCCAGAGTGTGCTTTTCCCTTATTACGTGCAGTGCCGTGATTTTGTTAGTGTTCTAGGCTCGCGTCTCTAGCACGGTCTAGCCTAGGACCAGCACAGTACCGTCGTTGAGCGTTTATTCAACTTTGCATCTCTGAATTGATTATTGCTGACCCTTTTTGCTACCATACTATAAGCCTTCCCAGCTCCACATACATCTAGGTCGTGCGTTTGACTCTCCCTGGCAATCGCTCTATCCAAGCTTTTGAGAGTTTTTGACTACAACGGTTGCCGATCACCGCCTGCTGTTGGGTAAGAACTGGGAAGAATTTGAGATTTGCTTGACGGATTTGTGACACCCGCCACCACCACCACTTGTTAGTAGTCTGTAGGATCATATTCTTGTGTGTTTCTATTGCTGCTAACCATGCCAGGATCACAAGCTGACGAGACTGACTGGGAGAACTTGACGAACAAGGAGCTTCATGATACGTTTCAGCAAATGATGAATGGACAGGTGCAAGATGTGATAAACAGATTTGAAGAGGCCATGGAGAAGATAGATGGCATGGAGAAGACGTTTGAAACAAAGCTCGATAACAAGTTTGCTGAATTGCTGTCGCGTTTTCCACCACCACCACCGGCTGCTCCTGCCGCACCTCTGCAACAACAGCAACAACACCGACTACCTCCACGTCGGGAAACAGCCCTCCGCCGAGCGAGCTGTGTCCCTCTTCAGTCGGGCCAAACTGCTGGTGCTGCTGTTGATACTTCTGTGGCTCCTACTGCTGATGTGGAGGAGGATGATTATGTGGGAGATTATGAGGATGAGGTTGATCAAAATCAGAACTACGTGCCACCAACAGCACAGCAACCACCAGGTCGTCCACATGCAAATAATGGCAATGTTAGGGCTCACCCTCAGGTACGAGATCATGACCATCTCCCTAAACTAAAATTGAATATTCCACCATTTGAGGGTAGATATGTTCCTGATATATATCTTACTTGGGAGTTAGAAACTGAACAACGATTTACATGTTTACAATATCCCGAGGAGAGACGTGTTCCTGTTGCTGTTTGTGCTTTCACTAGTTTTGCATGTGTTTGGTGGTCTGAGCATTGTAGATTATATCCTATTTCGGCTACTTGGGCTGCTTTGAAAACTGCTATGCGTACTCATTGGGTTCCACCATATTATCAACGTGAATTACTTCAAAAATTGCAGCGTTTAAGACAGGGAAAAAATTCTGTAGAAGAATATTATCAGGAATTACAAACTGGCATGATTAGATGTGGTATTGTTGAGGAGAATGAAGCTATGCTTGCACGTTTTATGGGTGGATTAAATAGAGAGATTCAAACGATTCTAGAGTATAAGGAGTATACTAATATCACTCGTTTATTCCATCTTGCTTGTAAAGCTGAACGTGAAGTGCAGGATCGACAGGCATTGGCACGGACTAACTTTTCTGCAGGTCGACCTTCATCATGGACACCACGTGCATCATCTACTTCCACACGTTCTGCTACACCGGCGCCTCCGTCGGCTGCCACCTCCAACTGTGATACAATAAAGCAGGCACAATCACCACTATCTGCCAAGAGCACACCTTCTGGGCCTGCAAAGAGCTCTTCTTCATCCATGGCATCAACAGGGCAAACACATGATATTATTTGTCGACGTTGCAAGGGTGGAGGTCATTATGTGAGAGAATGCCCATCTAAGAGTGTGATGATTGTTACTGAGGATGGTGGGTATGAGTCCGCTAGTGACTATGATGAGGAGACTTTGGCTCTTATTACACGTGAAGAACACGATGGAGACGATTCTGATCATGAGACGCAATACATGGCTCCTGAAGATGCTGACAGGTATGAATGTTTAGTTGCTCAACGTGTTTTGAGTGTGCAGGTTACACAAGCTGAGCAAAATCAGAGGCATAATTTGTTCCATACAAAGGGAGTTGTGAAGGAACGTTCTGTTCGCGTGATCATAGATGGAGGGAGCTGCAATAACTTGGCTAGCATGGAGATGGTGGAGAAACTATCTCTCACCACAAGACCACATCCACATCCTTACTACATCCAATGGTTCAACAATAGCGGCAAGGTTAAGGTAACACGTACTGTTCGTGTGCATTTTAGTATCTCTACATATGCTGATTATGTTGATTGTGATGTGGTACCTATGCAAGCATGTTCCTTATTACTTGGTAGACCATGGCAATTTGATAAAAATTTTGTACACCATGGTAGAAACAATCAGTATACTCTTGTTCATAATGATAAAAATATTACTTTGCTTCCTATGACTCCTGATTTCATTTTGAAAGATGATATTAATAGAGCTAATAAAGCAAAACAGGAGACAAATAAGAGTGAAAATCAGATTGTGGCAAAAGAATTTGAGCACCAAATGAAGCCTAATAATAAACCATCTACTGTTGTTTCTGAAATTAAATTGAAAAGTGCATGTTTACTTGCCACCAAATCTGATATTGATGAGCTAGATTTTAGCAAATCTGTTTGCTATGATTTTGTGTGCAAAGAGGCATTATTTTCATTCGAGGACGTGCCTTCCTCTTTGCCCCCTGCTGTCACTAACATTTTGCAGGAGTTCGCGGACGTCTTTCCACAAGACGTGCCACCGGGATTACCACCTATTCGAGGGATTGAGCATCAAATTGACTTAATTCCCGGTGCTTCGCTACCCAACCGTGCACCATACCGTACCAATCCAGAGGAGACGAAGGAGATTATGTGTCAAGTACAAGAACTGCTCGACAAAGGTTATATACGCGAATCCCTTAGTCCTTGTGCTGTTCCTATCATTTTAGTGCCGAAAAAGGATGGTACATCGCGTATGTGCGTTGATTGTAGAGGCATTAATAATATTACTATTCATTATCGTCATCCTATTCCTAGGCTAGATGATATGCTTGATGAATTGAGTGGCTCTACAATATTCTCCAAAGTTGATTTGCGTAGTGGATACCATCAAATTCGTATGAAATTGGGTGATGAATGGAAAACAACATTTAAAACTAAGTTTGGATTATATGAGTGGTTAGTCATGCCTTTTGGGTTAACTAATGCACCTAGTACTTTCATGAGGTTAATGAATGAAGTTTTACGTGCTTTCATTGGACGATTTGTGGTAGTTTACTTTGATGACATATTGATTTATAGCAAATCTTTGGAGGAACATTTGGAACATTTACGTGTTGTTTTTATTGCTCTACGTGATGCACGTTTGTTTGGAAACCTTGGAAAGTGCACCTTTTGCACCGACCGAGTATCTTTTCTTGGCTATGTTGTTACTCCACAGGGAATTGAAGTTGATAAAGCCAAGATTGAAGCTATTGAGAGTTGGCCGCAGCCCAAAACGGTCACACAAGTGAGGAGTTTCCTTGGCCTCGCTGGTTTCTATAGGCGTTTTGTGAGAGATTTCAGCACCATTGCTGCACCTCTCAACGAGCTTACAAAGAAGGATGTGCCTTTTGTTTGGGGTACCGCACAGGAAGAAGCCTTCACGGTATTGAAAGATAAGTTGACACATGCTCCTTTACTCCAACTTCCTAATTTCAATAAGACTTTTGAGCTTGAATGTGATGCTAGTCGAATTGGATTAGGAGGTGTGTTATTACAAGATGGAAAACATGTTGCATACTTTTCTGAAAAATTGAGTGGGCCTAGTCTGAACTATTCTACTTATGATAAAGAATTATATGCTCTTGTTCGGACCTTAGAAACATGGCAACATTATTTATGGCCCAAGGAATTTGTTATACATTCTGATCATGAATCTTTGAAACACACTAAAAGTCAAGCAAAACTGAATCGTAGACATGCTAAATGGGTTGAATTCATTGAGACTTTCCCTTATGTCATTAAACACAAGAAGGGTAAAGAAAATGTTATTGCTGATGCCTTGTCTCGTCGTTATACTATGCTTTCACAACTTGACATTAAAATATTTGGTTTGGAGACCATCAAAGATCAGTATGTTCATGTTGCTGAATTTAAAGATGTATTGCAGAATTGTAAAGAAGGGAGAACTTGGAACAAGTTCGTTCTTAACGATGGATTTGTGTTTCGTGCTAACAAGCTATGCATTCCAGCTAGCTCCGTTCGTCTTTTGTTGTTGAAGGAGGCGCATGGAGGAGGATTAATGGGACACTTTGGCATCAAGAAGACGGAGGATATACTTGCTACACATTTCTTTTGGCCAAAGATGAGACGGGATGTTGAGCGTTTTGTTGCTCGCTGCACTACATGTCAAAGAGCTAAGTCACGACTCAATCCTCGTGGTTTATATATGCCTTTGCCTGTACCTAGTGTTCCTTGGGAGGATATATCTATGGACTTTGTTTTAGGTTTACCTCGAACAAAGAAGGGGAGGGATAGCATATTTGTTGTCGTGGATAGGTTCTCGAAAATGGCACACTTTATACCATGTCATAAAAGCGATGATGCTGTTAATGTTGCTGATTTGTTCTTTCGTGAAATTATTCCCTTACATGGTGTGCCAAATACTATTGTTTCAGATCGTGATACTAAATTTCTTAGCCACTTTTGGAGATGTTTGTGGGCTAAGTTGGGGACTAAGCTGCTTTTTAGTACTACTTGTCACTCCCAAACTGATGGACAAACTGAAGTAGTCAATAGAACATTGTCTACTATGCTTAGGGCTGTTTTGAAGAATAACAAGAAAATGTGGGAGGAATGCTTGCCTCGTATTGAATTTGCTTATAATCGTTCATTGCATTCTACTACTAAGATGTGCCCTTTTGAAATTGTGTATGGTTTCCTACCTCGTGCACCTATTAATTTGTTGCCTCTTCCATCTTTAGAGAAGGTTAATTTTGATGCTAAAGAATGTTCTGAATTGATTTTAAAAATGCATGAGTTAACTAAGGAAAACATTGAGCGTATGAATGCTAAATATAAACTTGCTGGAGATAAGGGTAGAAAACATGTTGTGTTTGCGCCTGGAGATCTTGTTTGGTTACATTTGCGTAAAGATAGATTTCCTAATCTGCGCAAATCAAAGCTAATGCCACGTGCTGATGGTCCTTTTAAGGTGTTAGAGAAAATAAATGATAATGCATATAAACTTGAGCTACCTGTAGATTTTGGGGTTAGTCCCACTTTTAACATTGCAGATTTGAAGCCTTATTTGGGTGAGGAAGATGCGCTTCCGTCGAGGACGACTTCATTTCAAGAAGGGGAGGATGATGAGGAGATCAATACCATTGTTACACCCACAGCCCCTACAGTTACATATACTGGACCAACTACTAGAGCTCGCGCACGCCAATTAAATTACCAGGTACTTTCGTTTCTTGGTAATGATTCTAATGTTCATGAGATTATGATGCTGCCTAAATTGGATACATTTGTTTTGCTTACAAATGAAGGGCCTAGCTTGGAGAAGGATGAACATTGGAGCAAGAACACGCATGGAGTTGATGGCATGCGCAAGGGGATCAAGAACGGAGTTACAAGTGATGATTTCAGGACTTTGAAGCCGCCATAAGGAGTGCATGAAGCCTTGGACGAAATATACAGGATGCCACTTCATAATATTCGTCCATAGGCTATTCTAGGTGCTGCGTCACCTTATTAATGGGCCAGTCCCATGTAATTTCGAAATACTTAAGTATAGGCTATTTTTAGAGTCCGTATGTGTGGGGAAACAAGAGTTAGGGTTGGTTTCGGACCCCACCCTCAAGGGCCACGAAATTCCCCCCTCTTCCTCCATATATACAACCCTTAGGGCATCGTTTAGACTTTGGGTTTTGTTTAGATTAAAAGTTCGCCATAGCTGCAACTTCGCGTACTTCGTTTGTGTCCAACGACCAGACCAAGACGTCACAGAACCCCACCTTGATCAATAAAGCTTTCATCTTATATTCGCAATATCCCGATTGCAATCTCAGTTTCTTGCTTGTTCTTCGTTTGCTCGCAGGAAACAGACCCTCGTGGTCAGGTTAATCGTGCTCTGGCATGGTCAATAACCCTCGGAAGTTGGTTTAGCGATTGCTAAGGCACGACGTCTCGCACGTTCGTAGTCGGATCGTCAAGGTCGACTCCCACAGAAAATGATAGCCACCATCTCATCGAAACATTGGGACACCTTAGCCCCTATCAGAAGGGCTTCATAGTTCGGCTGTGGCCCGGAGAGGCCCTGCCTGGGAGCTATTTCGGGCTGGTGCGGCGGCTGGTGGAGGCCTGTCCGAGGCTCAAGGTCATCAAGTGCTCCGTCTGCATCGAAGGTGCCCGTCGGGCCCTTGCCCATGCAAAGGTGCACTGGGGTAAACTGGACGGTGAGAAGCTTGTGAAGGACGGGCCGCCGCCAGGGAAGGAGCATCGCAAGCCTGAGAACTACTACAAGGATGTTCTTGCAGGTGCCCGACTTGTGGCGGATGAATGTATCAAGGATGTGATTTTTGAATGAACTCGCTCGTGTTTATCCTGTGCGCTGAAAACTTGTTCATATGCGCTAAGCAATGCTTATTGAATTTAAAATATTACTTTCTGTGCGGTCGTTTATCAAAAAATTGACAGATGGCCAGTCGTCGGCTTCTGCCCCCAAGCCACTAGTGCTGGGGTGTTCGGGATAAACCTGAGCGCTCTTTTTCCCATAGTTGGGTCCTTCAAGGGAGGCGCTCAGCACAACGAACCAGGCAATTGGACTATAATGCTTGAACACTCTCACTTAGCCATAGAACTCTATAATTTTAAATTTCGGCGAAGGCCCTAGTTCGGAAGACCGAGTTCGGGGCGCTATCCACACCTTGGCCGGACAAAGCCAACTCCTCGCTCAAAGTGGCATAAGTCTTTAGGGACTCGAAAAACCTCTCGAACAGCGACCGGTCTCTCGCCTCATCATGACAGTCAGTTTTAGCTTTCTCCACTGAGGTGCTTAACCCAGCTGAACCGGGGCACAATCGCAGTGGTTCTCCTAGTGCTACCTTAGCCGATAGAGCGGAACGTAAGGCACCAAAACATAGGAGACGGGCAAACCCAACTATTGACCCAAATCATGATTCGGAGCCGATGCATATAGTGCTATAAGTTCAGGGTGCCGCACTTGTGAAAGTGTACGGACTTCTCACACCATTATGAGGGGTACTGAAGCCCCTGGCGTGTTTGCCGTACCATGGTGTACGGGTGCAATCATGTCATTTAATAAACATATATGTGAAAAGAGGATAATGAAAAAAATAGACAAAAAGCTAAGCATTGTTTATAGAGAGGCTATTTATCAAAGCCGAACGATACAAATAGTGCGGTAAGCAAAAGATATTGGACTATTCAGTATGTCCTGACCAGGGGCAGGCCGCGGAATTGTATTTAAAATAGGTATACCGCTCGTAATAGAGACCACCTGGGAGTTCCATAATGCGGCATGGCTTGTCTGCCTTCCTGGATCTTGCATCGTTTGTGCGGTAGTCGAATTGCTGAACAGGTCGTCCGAAGTATGGAGTCCTGAAAGTAAGAAAAAATATAAAAAAGAATCCGACAGCCCCTAGTACGTTTTAAGCCGTATTTTGGGCGTGCCGTTATTGTGCCCCTTCCCCTGTGCCCATGGTATTTCAAGGGCGTAGTTATGTACGCGAGGTACTGGTTTCGCTATGTCGCGAAAGCTGGGGTTGGGGCCGCATTGCTACGCTTGCTCAGAGTGTGCCAAGTGGTCCTGCTGTGGGTTACTCCGGGCGCGCTTGGCAGTGTCTGCCTTTTTAATGGCCGGACTGGAGAATTGCCTGAGAAGGCTACTTTGTACCTCCGCTGCGAGAGCCGCCGTATGCTCCTCCGTAAAGAGGGAGCGTTCGGTGTTTCCGTTGACCGTAATTACTTCTCGAGGGCCTGGCATCTTGAGATTGAGATATGCGTAGTGTGGCACCGCATTGAACTTTGCGAATGCGGTTCGTCCGAGCAGGGCGTGATAGCCACTGCGAAACGGGACTATATCGAAGATTAACTCTTCGCTTCGGAAATTGTCCGGGGATCCGAAGACCACGTCAAGTGTTACTAAGCCTGTATAGTTGGCTTCTACACCTGGTATAACACCTTTAAAGGTCGTTCTTGTGGGCTTAATCCTTGAGGGATCTATGCCCATTTTCCGCACTGTATCCTGATAAAGCAGGTTCAGGCTACTGCCGCCGTCCATGAGAACTCTTGTGAGATGAAATCCGTCGATGATTGGGTCGAGAACCAATGCGGCGAAGCCGCCATGACGGATGCTAGTGGGATGGTCCCTTCGATCAAAAGTGATCGGGCAGGAGGACCATGGGTTGAACTTTGGGGCGACTGGCTCCATCGCGTATACGTCCCGTAGCGCACGCTTCCGCTCCCGCTTGGGAATGTGGGTTGCGTATATCATGTTCACCGTCCGCACTTGTGGGGGAAAGCCCTTCTGTCCATTGTTGTTCGACGACTTGGGATCCTCGTCATCGCTGTGCAGCCCCTTGTCTCTGTTTTCGGCCCTTAACTTGCCTGCCTGCCCTGCTTGAACACCCAACAATCCCTGTTAGTGTGATTGGCTGGCCTTTCGGGGGTGCCATGTATCTGTCACAAGCGATCGAGTATTCAGTCCAAACTGGACGGGCCCTGAGTATTCTTTTTGAATGGCTTTTTCCGCTGACCGGATTTATAGCCTTTGAACCCGGCATTGACTGTCGTGTCTTCATTGCTGTCACTGTTAACGCGGCGTTTTTGCTTATTCCGACGTGTCCTGCCACTTTTTTCCTTGGTATCCGAATTACCAGGGTTCTTTGATAAGTTGTTACTGCGAGCTAGCCAGCTGTCTTCTCCCGCGCAAAAGCGGGTCATGAGTGTCGTGAGGGCTGCCATGGATTTCGGCTTTTCCTGTCCCAGGTGCCGGGCAAGCCACTCGTTGCGGATGTTATGCTTGAAGGCTGCTAGGGCCTCTGCGTCCGGACAATCGACTATCTGGTTTTTCTTTGTTAGGAACCGTGTCCAGAATTGTCTGGCCGATTCCTCTGGCTGCTGAATTATGTGTCTTAAGTCGTCGGCATCCGGCGGTCGCACGTAAGTGCCCTGGAAGTTGTCGAGGAATGCGGCTTCTAGGTCCTCCCAAGAATTGATTGAGTCTGCTGGCAAGCTGTTAAGCCAATGCCGGGCCGGTCCTTTAAGTTTGAGCGGGAGGTATTTGATGGCGTGTAGATCATCGCCGCGTGCCATGTGGATGTGAAGGAGATAATCCTCGATCCATACCGCTAGATCTGTTGTGCCATCGTATGATTCGATGTTTACGGGTTTGAAACCCTCTGGGATTTTATGATCCATTACTTCATTCGTGAAGCATAGCGGGTGTGCGGCGCCTCTCTATTGGGCTATATCACGACGCAGCTCGGAAGAGCTATGTCTGTTGTGTTCGGCTCGGCCGGATTTGTTGTATCCGGAGTGAAGATCATTGTCACATGCCGTAGGGCTCCTGCGCGATTCGTAGATCGATCTTGTTTGTCTTGCCTTATCCTCCAGTATGTCTTGCAGGTCGGGCGCATTTTCCCGTGCCTTAGTTGAGCGGCGTCGGGGCATGGCTTGGGTGGAGGGCCGAGAGGCCTCTTTGTCGTGGCCGCGAGGTGGCCGGTCTGCCATGTCATGCGCTGGTGATGTAGGTGCTTCCTCCTCTGATCGGGGTAGCGGCCTGCGCTTCGGGTAACTCTTGGAGGGGCGTTCGAGTTCATACTCTTCGGCCGCAAGGACTTCAATCCATCTGTCAGCTAGCAAATCTTGGGCAGCTCTAAGCTGTTGTTGCTTTTTCTTGAGGCTGCTTGCCGTGGCTAAAAGCCTGTGTTTAAAACGCTCTTATTCGGCGGGGTCTGATGGTATGACGAATTCATCGTCATCGAGGCTTGCCTCGTCTTCGGAGGGAGACATATAGTTATCATCCTCGACCTCTCGGTCTGCCGCTCTCTCATGAGGGCTGGCTTCTCCATCTTCCTGTGCCAAATCTTGCTGAGGTGGGTGTTCTTCGGTGCTATCCGGGGTAGTATTATCTCCCGTGCCGGAATCACCGTTTTTGTTTTGGCGGGATTTAGAGCGGCGCCGCTGACGCCGACGCTTTGGCTGTTTCTTGGGGGCGTCATCCCCCATTGTTCCATCGCCATCTCCATCTTTTGGAGTATCCACCATGTATATGTCATATGACGAGGTGGCCTTCCAGCGCCCTACAGGTGCTGGTTCCTGTTCGTCTCCTACATCGTCGTCCATGCCGTTGATGTCTTCGGAGCTGAAGTCAAGCATGTCGGTTAGATCGTTGACAGTGGCTACAAAGTGGGTGGTGGGTGAGCTTTGAATTTACTCATCGCCCGTATCCCACCCTCGCTGACCGTAGTCCGGCCAGGGCTCTCCTGATAAAGAGAGAGACTTAAGAGATTCAGGATGTCGCCAAAAGGCGAACGCTGAAAGATGTCTGCGGCGGTGAACTCCATTATCAGCGCCCAATCGGATTCGATTGGCAGGGGCGCGGGGGGTTCGGAGTCCGGGGAGGAGTCCGGATCCTCGGAGTCACGGGTCGTGCAGAGTGCGGGGCTAGCGTTCGGCTCGATCGCTTTTGGGATTGCAGCCCCCGAGGTGACGTCCAACCGCTCATCCTTGATTGGCGCAATAGGCTCCGAGTTAGGGGTCAGAACCGATGCGTGTGCGGCCTCCAGGACACTGTCCGGGGGCAGAGCTAGATCATGCCTCTCGATATAGTGCGGCGCGCTTGGCCGCGGCTCGAGTCCGTCGAAGATCAAGTCCCCGCGGATGTCAGCCGTGTAGTTTAAGCTTCCAAACCTGACTTGATGGCCAGGGGCGTAGCTTTCGATCTGCTCCAGGTGGCCGAGCGAATTGGCCCGCAGAGCGAAGCCACCGAAGACGAAGATCTGTCCGGGGAGAAAAGTCTCACCCTGGACCGCATCGTTGTTGATGATCAAAGGGGCCATCAGGCCTAAAGGCGACGACATAGAGGAACTCTCAATGAAAGCACCAATGTCGGTGTCAAAACCGGCGGATCTCGGGTAGGGGGTCCCGAACTGTGCGTCTAGGCCGGATGGTAATAGGAGGCAGGGAACACGATGTTTTACCCAGGTTCGGGCCCTCTTGATGGAGGTAAAACCCTACGTCCTGCTTGATTAATATTGATGATATGGGTAGTACAAGAGTAGATCTACCACGAGATCAAGGAGGCTAAACCCTAGAAGCTAGCCTATGGTATGATTGTTGTATATGGAGTTGATTGCCTACGGACTACAACCCTCCGGTTTATATAGACACCGGATAGGGTTAGGGTTACACAGAGTTGGTTACAATGGTAGGAGATCTTGAATATCCGCATCGCCAAGCTTGCCTTCCACGCCAAGGAAAGTCCCATCCGGACACGGGAGGAAGTCTTCAATCTTGTATCTTCATAGTCCAGGAGTCCGGCTGAAGCTATAGTCCGGCTACCCGAACACCCCCTAATGCAGGACTCCCTCACCTAGTTTCCGTCATACCGGTGTTATGTTCCTTGATTTTGCATTCCTTACACGGTTGGGTTATAATGGGAACCCCTTGACAGTTCGCCTTGAATAAAACTCCTCCAGCAAGGACCAACATTGGTTTTACCATTTGCCACCTAGCCTTTTCTTTCCCTTGGGTTCTGCAGACTCAAGGGTCATCTTTATTTTAACCCCCCCGGGCCAGTGCTCCTCTGAGTGTTGGTCCAACTGAGCGATGTCGGGGCTACCAGGGGCAACTCTGGGCTGGCCTACCCGACGTCTTGCTCATCCGGTGTGCCCTGAGAACGAGATATGTGCAGCTCCTATCGGGATTTGTCGGCACATCTGGGTGGCTTTGCTGGTTTAGTTTTACCATTGTCGAGATGTCTTGTAACCGGGATTCCAAGCCTGGTCGGGTCTTCCTGGGAGAAGGAATATCCTTCGTTGACCGTGAGAGCTTGTGATGGGCTAAGTTGGGACACCCCTGCAGGGATTTGATCTTTCGAAAGCCGTGCCCACGGTTATGGGCAGATGGGAATTTGTTGATGTTCGGTTGTAGAAAACCTGAAGCTTAACCTAAATTAAAATGCATCAACCGCGTGTGTAGCCGTGATGGTCTCTTCTCGGCGCAGTCCGGGAAGTGAACACGGTGTTGGAGTTATGCTTGAATGTAGGTTGTTCTCGGATCACTTCTTGATCATAGTTTCTCGACCGTGCCTTTGCCTTCTCTTCTCGCTCTCATTTGTGTATGTTAGCCACCAAATATGCTAGTTGCTTGCTGCAGCTCCACCTCATACCTTTTATCTACCCATAAGCTTAAATAGTCTTGATCGCGAGGGTGTGAGATTGTTGAGTCCCCGTGACTCATAGATTCCTTCCAAAACCAGTTTGCAGGTGCCGATGAAACCGTGCAGGTGACGCAACCGAGCTCAAGGAGGAGCTCGATGAAGATCGTGTTCGTTATGTTGTTTCCGTTTCCAGTTAATCAGTAGTGGAGCCCAGTTGGGACGATCGGGGATCTGTGTAGCATTTGGGGTAGTCTTCTCTTATTTTGGTTCCGTAGTCGGACCTTGATTGTATCTGGATGATGTAATGCTTTATTCATGTATTGTGTGAAGTGGCGATTGTAAGCCAACTATGTACCTCTTATTCCCTTATTCATTACATGGGTTGTTGTGAAGATTACCTCACTTGCGACATTGCTTTCAATGTGGTTATGCCTCTAAGTCGTGCTTCGACACGTGGGAGATATAGCCGCATCGAGGGCGTTACGGGGATGCCCGAGGCACCCCAAGGAAATATTCAAGGAATCCCAAGCAACCAAGCTTGGGGATGCCCCGAAAGGCATCCCCCCGAAAGGCATCCCCTCTTTCTTCTAACGATTATCGGTAATTTTACTTGGAGCTATATTTTTATTTGTCACATGATATTCGTAAAACTTGGAGCTCTTTTGCATTTAGTTTTCACTTTTCTTTTATGCACCATGCTGGTATGAGATAGTCCTTGGTTGATTTATAGAATGCTCTTTGTACTTCACTTATATCTTTTGAGTATGGCTTTATAGAATGCTTCATGTGCTTCACTTATATCATTTGAAGTTTGGATTGCATGTTTCTCTTCACATAGAAAACCACCATTTGTAGAATGCTCTTTTGCTTCACTTATATTTGTTAGAGCATGGGCATATCTTTTTTAGGAAGAATTAAACTCTCTTGCTTCACTTATATCTATTTAGAAAGATGACATGAATTGGTCATTCACATGGTTAGTCATAAAATCCTACATAAAACTTGTAGATCACTGAATATGATATGTTTGATTCCTTGCAATAGTTTTATGATATAAAGATGGTGATATTAGAGTCATTCTAGTGGGTAGTTGTGGATTGTAGAAATACTTGTGTTAAAGTTTGTGATTCCCGTAGCATGCACGTATGGTGAACCGTTATGTAACAAAGTTGGAGCATGAGGTATTTATTGATTGTCTTCCTTATGAGTGGCGGTCGGGGATGAGCGATGGTCTTTTCCTACCAATCTATCCCCCTAGGAGCATGCGTGTAGTACTTTGTTTCGATGACTAATAGATTTTTGCAATAAGTATGTGAGTTCTTTATGACTAATGTTGAGTCCATGGATTATACGCACACTCACCCTTCCATCATTGCTAGCCTCTTCAGTACTGTGTATTGCTCTTTCTCACCTCGAGATTTGGTGCAAACTTCGCCGGTGCATCCAAACCCCATGATACGATACGCTCTATCACACATAAGCCTCCTTATATCTTCCTCAAAACAGCCACCATACCTACCTATTATGGCAATTCCATAGCCATTCCGAGATATATTGCCATGCAACTTTCATCATCATCATATACATGACTTGAGCATTTATTGTCATATTGCTTTGCATGATCGTAAGACAGCTAGCATGATATTTTCATGGCTTGTCCATTTTTTGATGTCATTGCTACGCTAGATCATTGCACATCCCGGTACACCGCCGGAGGCATTTCATATAGAGTCATATTTTGTTCTAGTATCGAGTTGTAATATTGAGTTGTAAGTAAATAAAAATGTGGTGATCATCATTATTAGAGCATTGTCCCATGTGAGGTTATCAAAATAAAAGTGGCCAAAGAAGCCCCCCAAAAAAGAGAGAGGCCAAAGAAGCCTACAAAAAAATGAAAAAAAAAGAAGAAAAACGAAGAAAAAAATAAAAAAAATGAGAGAAAAGAGAGAAGGGGCAATGTTACTATCCTTTTACCACACTTGTGCTTCAGAGTAGCACCATGTTCTTCATATAGAGAGTCTCTTGAGTTATCACGTTCATATACTAGTGGGAATTTTCATTATAGAACTTGGCTTGTATATTCCGATGATGGGCTTCCTCAAATGCCCGAGGTCTTCATGAGCAAGCAAGTTGGATGCACATCCACTTAGTTTTAGTTTGAGCTTTCATACACTTATAGCTCTTAGTGCATCTATTGCATGGCAATCCCTACTCCTCGCATTGACATCAATTGATGGGCATCTCCATAGCCCATTGATTAGCCGCGTCGATGTGAGACTTTCTTCCTTTTTGTCTTCTCCACACAACCTCCATCATCATATTCTATTCCACCTATAGTGCTATATCCATGGCTCACGCTCATGTATTGCCTGAAAATTGAAAAGGTTTGAGAACATCAAAAGTATGAAACAATTGCTTGGCTTGTCATCGGGGTTGTGCATGATTTGAATGATTTGTGTGGTGAACATGGAGCATAGCCAGACCATATGATTTTGTAGGGATAACTTTCTTTGGCCATGTTATTTTGAAAAGACATGATTGCTTTATTAGTATGCTTGAAGTATTATTCTCTTAATGTCAAATTATAGACTATTGCTTTGAATCACTCGTGTCTTTCATGCCATGATTAGATTACATGATCAAGATTATGCTAGGTAGCATTCCACATCAAAAATTATCTTTTTTATCATTTACCTACGCGAGGACGAGCAGGAATTAAGCTTGAGGATGCTGATACGTCTCCGTCGTATCTATAATTTTTTATTGTTCCATGCCAATATTATACATCTTTCATATACTTTTGGTAACTTTTTATACTATTTTTTGGACTAACATATTGATCCAGTGCCCAGTGCCAGTTCCTGTTTGTTGCATGTTTTTTGTTTCACAGAAAATCCATACAAAACCGAGTCCAAACGGGGTAAAAACCGACGGATATTTTTCTGGAATATATGTGATTTTTGGGAAGAAGAATCAATGTGAGACGATGCCCGAGGGGGCCATGAGGCAGGGGGCGCGCCCCAGCGGGGCAGGCGTGCCCCTGGCCCTCGTGGACACCCCGTAAAGCGGTTGGTTCCCTTCTTTCTCTGCAAGAAAGCTAATATCCGGATAAAAATCATGTCCAAATTTCAGCCCAATCGGAGTTACGGATCTCCGGGAATTTAAGAAACGGTGAAAGGGCAGAATCAGCCAACGCAGAAATAGAGAGAGACAGAGAGACAGATCCAATCTCGGAGGGGCTCTCGCCCCTCCCATGCCATGGAGGACATGGACCAGAGGGGAAACCCTTCTCCCATCTAGGGAGAAGATCAAGTAAGAAGAAGAAGAAGAAGAAGGGGGCTCTCTCCCCCTCTCTTCCGGTGGTGCCGGAACGCCGTTGGGGCCATCATCATCACCGCAATCTACACCAACAACCTCACCGCCATCATCACCAACTCTTCTCCCCTCTATGCATCGGTGTAACCCCTCTTTTACCCATTGTAATCTCTACTTAAACATGGTGCTCAACGCTATATATTATTTCTCAATGATGTATGGCTATCCTATGATGTTTGAGTAGATCCATTTTGTCCTATGGGTTAATTGATGATCATGATTGGTTTGAGTTGCATGTTTTATTATTGGTGCTGTCCTATGGTGCTCTCCGTGTCGCGCAAGCATGAGGAATCCCCGCTGTAGGTTTTTCAATATGTTCATGATTTGCTTATGGTCGGTGGCGTGAGTGATAGAAACACAAACCTGAGTAAGTAGGTTGTTTGCATATGGGAATAAAGAGGACTTGATGCCTTATAATGCTATGGTTGGGTTTTACCTTAATGATCTTTAGTAGTTGCGGACGCTTGCTAGAGTTCCAATCATAAGTGCATATGATCCAAGAAGAGAAAGTGTGTTAGCTTATGCCTCTCCCTCAAATAAAATTGCAATAATGATTACCGGTCTAGTTATCGATTGCCTAGGGACAAATAACTTTCTTGTGTGACAACAAACTCTCTACTAAAACTAACTTAGTTGTGTCTTCATCTAAACAGCCCCTACTTTTTATTTAATTGCTCTTTATTATCTTGCAAACCTATCCAACAACACCTACAAAGTACTTCTAGTTTCATACTTATTGTAGGTAAAGTGAACGTTAAGCGTGCGTAGAGTTGTATCGGTGGTCGATAGAACTTGAGGGAATATTTGTTCTACCTTTAGCTCCTCGTTGGGTTCGACACTCTTACTTATCGAAAGAGGCTACAATTGATCCCCTATACTTGTGGGTTATCACACTCTCTTCTGATGACGAGGTCGAAGGCGGCGGCGACGGCGGCACGGAGGGCGTCGAGGTGGGCCCCGAGGACGAGGAGATCGACAGCGACGAGTGGAGGAGTGTCTTCCCCAACGACCCCGATGATGGTACTGGCCCGGACATAGCTCGTGGCACAATGTACATGACGAGGAAGGATTGGCTCGACCTCTACTTCGACCGAAAGTTGTGGTGCTTAGTTTAAATTTATGTTTTATGTTCGGTTATGCAAAACTATCTATGTTTATGTTTGAATGCATGCTACTTTTGGTTGAACCTGCTTTGAACTTGATCAAATTGAAGTTTACAACCTTAAGTTTAGGGGGTCGACTAGAAAAGGCAAAAAATTGCTGGAGTATATATATATCCACTAAGGGTTTTAGTCCTTTAACTTTTTAAGGATCGCCTAGAGGTGTCCTTATGACTTGTTTATTTTAGTTCTTCACAATGTGATGCTCTAGATGTGCAACTATTTGCCGTGCTGTTCAATTTCATCAATAACAGTTTCAACAATACCACTATGAATTACGATATTTGGTTGTTGTTAAGGATATTGCAGTTAACATTCCTTTTCGTTTTTCAATTGTTGTTTAGCAGCATGCATTGTACTGAATTTGGTTTTCGGTCGAACAATTTGCTTCAAAGAACTTATCAAACTGCATGTGGTGCTGAAATACTCGATCGTCATGTAATGTTAATAACCCCCACCGGCAATGCTATTTGCTTCGCTCTATTTGTCTGCAGGTACTTTTAAATATGTTGTCGCTGTGAATGAATACCACAGACGATTATCTATCTTACAGGGACACATAAATCCTCCTCAAAGAAGAACATAGAATCATCAAATGATGATACCATGTTGCGATTAGATATGCTCCGACTGCTATCTCTCATTATCTAACCTTGCGGGAAGATAAAGTCAGCCTATGCACAATTGCCTCATTAAAGGCTATCTTTTTTACCGAATAAGTGTTTTTCCTCAAAGATATCACTTCCTTTCAATTATTGCAGGAAAATCACCTTCGAAGCTTATCCACTCTGAGCAACGAATTATTATTCGATCCTGCTCTGATCATATCGAATAACTAACATGCAGGAAAACTATATCTCGTATGGATCCAAATTGTGTTCTGAAAAAACCTTCATGACTTATCCATGTCACAATTCTCACAATGTTTGTTTCACATCTAATCCTTCTCGAAGTTTTTGTGACAGGAACTATCTTAGACACGGTTGAGTGCATTGAAAGAACTCTAGTATGAAATTTGTTGTCAATGACACTCATACGAAGAGAAATATATTTTCCCCGAACCGAAGCATATCTTAAGGGGGAGAATATATTACCTTCATAATATTCTCTCATCTTTCATTATTCCTTTCATTACATTCCATTCATTATCTATCATTCGATGTGGCATGTTTTGTCAACAATCTTCGAAAAGGGGTAGATTGTTGGTGCAATATCTGCCTGCCTTATGTTCTAGAGATAAAGAGAAAAGTCCATACACAACCGAAGAGAATGTTGTCTCTGGTGCTAAGTTCGAGGAACTTCACCGAAGCATATCTGCGCTGCAGAGAAGAACATGCTATATATGTTGAAGTGATAGAGTCAAGAAGAGGAACGTGAAGAAATCGACCCCTCGAAAGTTTACTGTTGAAGCGAAGCTTTTGTTTCGGTACCGTCGGCTGAAGAAATTGACTACAGCGATTGAAGTCAAAGACAAAATGAAGACATAGCATTCATTTCGTTTTTCTTCTTTCAGTCTTTTGAGTCATATGACTTCCAAACTATTAAGAGGGGGATAGGTTCTCGATGCTTAGATCAACTGTGATGCTTAGCCACAACCTATGAAAGTTGTGAGAGAAATCTCTTTGTGCTCCGGGCAAATACTTGTCAGTAAGAGACTGTGATCTTCTTCTTCACAAGAGATTTGACTCGGACCAAGGAGTTAGCATTTCTTGCTCCGCAAGGAATGTTACTGTTGTGCTCGAATCCGACCATTTGGAATTGTGTCGTTTGTCCATTGGCTGAAGCCGATGTCCAATTTGGTCATTTCCCATCTGGGAAGGTTGCGGCTATAAATAGACACCCTGCTCCAGCGTTATCTGTAGGCTACTCCGCTTGAGATTTCTAAGAAGATTGATTTGAGCAACCCCTCTCTGAGTGATTTGAGTTTGAGATCCACCGAGAGAAAACCAGAGCCCAAACTTAGACAGTGGTTTAGAATCACAACAGTTCCGAGTGAGAGTTCATGTACCTGTTACTCTTGAGAGTTTGCACTCTATAAACGGATAAGTTTGGCTTTGAGTGTTGAAGAGTTATTGTCTTCACCGAGCCTGATCTTCAGCAACCAAGAGTGATTGCGATTCGTGAAGGTCAACTGAAGGTTTGGAGATTGCCGACACGGATCTACCACGAGTGAAATCAACCTGAGTCTGATCAGCTCTGCATTGAAGGAGAATAGGGTGAAGAGAGTTTATCTTCCACGTTAAGTCACAACCCCTCCAACCAGACGTAGCCCTTTGGCAGAAGGGTGAACTGGTCTACCAAATCTCTTGTCGCCATCGAGCACCACTGGTTATATCTTCTCTACTACATTTTATTCAGTAGTTTTCAATCGTGCTCTGTGCTGGTAGATGGCCTAATTTTGTATCTTGTTCTGAGACCCTCATTCTGTATATCTGAGTTTATTTCTATCATTACCCTTGTGTATATTCCTTCGTTCCCAGTCGTTATCTTTGTTTTACTTGTGTAACCTTTCAGTTGCATTTCTCTCAGTTTCAGCTATGTTATGTCTCATTCTATTACACCTGTTTTCTTGCTGCATAACCCCCATCGTAGTTAAACATATTATCCATCATACTCGCTCCGTTGTTAATGCCTTCATTAATGAATACGCCTCTGACAAAGAAAACCGATTCAGTGCATTTCTCTCGATACTCTATTTTGCTGCTGTGTTTGGATTAAGTTTTAAAGCTTTCGAAAGAAAATTTGAATCTCCCATTCACCTCCCTTTTGTCGATATACTCTCGGTCCTAACAAGGGTCAAGAGGGGGCGGTTACTGTGTAGGAGAGGTGAAAAGGAGGCATCGTCGTTCCCTGCGTTTGCTGCCGGCCAAGCCGCGGGCTCCCTCCCTCTCAGGTCGCCGCTCCGGCGATGGAAGAGTGAGGGAGCCCGGATATATGGTTCTGCATGTAGATACTATGGTAGGTGTTCTTGGCGATGTTGCGGAGGTGGTTGTCGCGGCGTTGTGGTAGAATAAGTTCGCTGGAGCTCTTTCCCCACTATAGTGATGTTGTGTGCAGCAGAGTCATCAAGCTTCCGATGTCGTGGACTCCTGAATTCGTCAATCTGGTGAGTATAGGTATCCAAGGTGCAATTTTCGCGGTGGAGGCGATGGCCAGCTGGTGGATTTAGGGTCCCTTGATCCCATCTTCGCCATGGTTTGGCTATTTATGGCCTTTATTCGGGGGTGCTGGGGGAGGCTCGGTGCGGTGCTGGTGGCTCGCCTTAGCTGTCTCCGTTTCCTGAGTGTTCTAAGGATTCTAGAGTTGTGTTGTCCTCGGCGTGGTCAAGCGATGGCCGGTGTCGGTGTCAAAACCGGCGGATCTCGGGTAGTGGGTTCCGAACTGTGCGTCTAGGCCGGATGGTAACAGGAGGCAGGGAACACGATGTTTTACCCAGGTTCGGGCCCTCTTGATGGAGGTAAAACCCTACGTCCTGCTTGATTAATATTGATGATATGGGTAGTACAAGAGTAGATCTACCACGAGATCAAGGAGGCTAAACCCTAGAAGCTAGCCTATGGTATGATTGTTGTATATGGAGTTGATTGCCTACGGACTACAACCCTCCGGTTTATATAGACACCGGATAGGGTTAGGGTTACATAGAGTCGGTTACAATGGTAGGAGATCTTGAATATCCGCATCACCAAGCTTGCCTTCCACGCCAAGGAAAGTCCCATCCGGACACGGGACGAAGTCTTCAATCTTGTATCTTCATAGTCCAGGAGTCCGGCTGAAGGTATTGTCCGGCTACCCGAACACCCCCTAATCCAGGACTCCCTCAGTAGCCCCCGAACCAGGCTTCAATGACGACGAGTCCGGCGCGCAGATTGTTCGGCATTGCAAGGCGGGTTCTTCTCCAAATCTTGTGTACCTGTAGGAATAATGTCCGATTTTTGTAATGTAGTGCTCCTCGGCTTCCACGCCCAATAATGGCCGTCTTCCACGTGTCAAACGAATGCGAAAAGCTGGGGCGTTTTTACATCCACACCCCTAGCCGTATAAACGAGCCGCCTATTTAACGGGATGGGGATTTAGGTCCAAACCACATCTTCTCCTTTCCGCGAGTTATCATCAGAGCGCTTCCAGCAAAGGTCCATTCCAACATGACCAG
Organism: Triticum aestivum; assembly: GCF_018294505.1. Taxonomy (NCBI): domain Eukaryota; kingdom Viridiplantae; phylum Streptophyta; class Magnoliopsida; order Poales; family Poaceae; genus Triticum; species Triticum aestivum. The sequence goes on along the minus strand of NC_057812.1, from coordinate 344,433,091 downwards.
CCGTCGCAGCTCCTCCCCTCGCCCCTCCGGTCCCAAACCCGGGGACTGGGAGAGTTGCACCATCCCGCATAGCGAGTTAGTGTCGCTTCAGGCCAAGGGATTTCTCCCTCAGGCATACATGGTCCCGGTCCGAGCCGGTCTCGCCACCTACAATGGCGGAAAACAAGCGGAGAGCACCCCCAATCCTTCTAAAGGAGAGCGGGTGTGCCTCGTCCCCTATCTAATAAGGGGACTGGGGTTTCCAATTCATCCATTTCTCCGCGGGCTTCTGGAGTTCTACGGCCTCCAGCTGCACAATCTCACGCCCGCCTCCGTATTACATATTGCGGGTTTCGTCGCCCTTTGCGAGCTATTTTTAGGCGTTGAGGCTCATTTCGCGCTGTGGAAGAGGTTATTCTGCCTGGTGCCCCGTTCTCGAGAGGGGTCTATATACCAAGTGGGCGGAGCCGAAGTATGGCGCATCGCCGGGACCGGATACCTATCCGGAACCCCAAAGAAGGCGTCCGAGGACTGGCCTTCGGAATGGTTTTACATAGATGACGTCCCGCTACCGGACCCTATCCGGGTCGGTCTCCCTGAGTTCAACAGTGCTCCATTGAAGAAACGCTTGAGCTGGCGTCCGCGGAGCTCTCAGAGAGAAAGCGACAGAGACGTCCTTTACCTGATGGGCCGGATAAGACTGTTGGCTCATTCCGGACTAACCATGATTGGAGTCATGGCCGCATGCATTATGCGGGGGGTGCAGCCACTTCAATATAGAGGCCACCCCATGTGGGATTTCAACGGGGAGGATGACGCCACCCGTTACGGTCGTAAGGGGCCGGCCTCAGCTGCCGCTCTAGTAAAGATCTTATCCTCTTTGTACAAGGGAGAAAAGGAGGAATTCCTCCGCGTCAACCCGCAGGCCGGATTTACTATGTACGATCCTCCAAGTTGGGTAAGTGAACAACTGCGCTTGCCCGTTTGTTTTATACTCCCACGGTTAGATATGTAGTCTAACGACTTCAATGCAGGAACTGCGACAGGTGGTAAAGGATATAAACAGCCGCCCTCCACAGCCCGAGGACCCAGAACGGTCCCTCGATCCGGACTCCGAAGAGGATCCGGACATATCGGTGGAGCTTATCGACGGGGTGTTCCATCAGCTAAGCAAGGACAATACCTTGGTAGCCATCACGGCTGATTACCCAGGGTTAATCCCGGCCTCCCAGGTGACAGAAACCGGAGTCTCATTCCCTTGAGAGAGATTCCACTCTCACGTATTCCGGTGTTTCTGACGACAACCGTGTTTTGCAGGGGAGATTTCCGAGGCAGGAGGCCGAACCTGCGGCGGCTAGCCAACGAGGGGCCGCAGGGCCCCGTGGGGCAAAAAGGAATGTAGTCCGGACTGAGATGCCGGCGCAAAGGTATAGCGCACCCTCTGTTTCCCTGGTGTTATTCTGTCAGGGCATATTAACGTTCGTGCTATCTTCAGAACGAAGAGACCTCGCCGGACTACATCCGGAGAGGTTGCCAATCGCGCCTCCACCAGCCAGGCTCCAACGTCTGGCCAGGAAGCGGAGGCGAGCACAAGGCGCGCACCGGACGCTCCTCCGACAGAGGATGCGGACAGGCTGTCTGCCACAAATTCTGAAGTGGAGAGTGCCATGAACCACAGGCGTCGCCGGACAGTTCTACGCGACGCTTGTTTCTCCCAAGAGGCTTTAGATGCCTTTAATTCGGGAGATGCGTACCTCCGTGCCGCTCAAAATGGTTTAGCCAGAGCCACGGAGCAGTATGTAAAAGACATACGGGTAAGAAAATTTTGGTCAAATATATATATACCAGTAGCCCCCGAGACTTGAAACAGTTAGAGCAACTGATTTAAGGATCATTTAATATGCAGGTTCTTACAGAGAAGAATACTGTACTGTCCCAGGAGCTGGAAAAGTGCAAGGCCCAACTAGAGGCCGCACTAGCCGCAGCAGGGGAGCCCAAAGAGACCCCCTCAGGTAAGATACACTTCGAAAGATTAGTATTGTGCGGTGTGGGTGCAAATCTGACAAATCATGTTGCAGATGGCGCCGGACTCGATCCGGAAAAGCAACAACTCTTACGCCGGCTAAAGGCCGGTGAGAGTACGTTGACAAAGGTGAGGCGAGAGAAGAATGATCTTCAGGATGCCAACACCAGGCTGGACGTCGAACTTAAAGATGTTCGTGGCCAGCTGTCGGACTCCACGAAGGAGAATCAGCGGCTTCGACGCGGCATATTTAGTAAGTGCTTGAACGAACTTTGAAAAAAGAGTTCGGCGAGGAAGTCGACTAACAGAGTAATGTCTGTAGGTATGCTCACAGGTCGTCCTGCAGAGGAGATGCCCGGTTCTACGGGTGACCTTCTTCCCGAACTCATGCAACTGCACGAGCGAATTCGGCAGGCGATGCGAGGCGTTGCCCAAGCCTTATGGCCTGCCCACTCCATGCCCGAGGGCCTTGGAGAGCTTGCGGAGAAGCTGAAGGGAGCTCGGCGGCGCTTCCGGTTGTGGAAGATATCGGCCTGCCGACAAGGCGCTAGGGAGGCCTGGGCCATGGTGAAGACCCGTTTTACGAAGTCTGACCCAAACCACATGGCCGAGGTCGGACCAGTGGGGCCTGACGGGAAGGAGATCCCTGTAAGCTTAGTATACGGCCAAGTAGAGTTAGCCGCGAAGTATTCCCAGCAGGACTGTAAATTAGACAGCCTGTTAGATGGTATAGAAGAGGAATACAATCAGTCAGAATGACTATGTAATTTTGAATTGACATGTGTAATGCCTTCTAGCCGGATTGTAGATCGTTTGTCGTTGCCGACCTTTTCGCTTCAACCTCGGGACCTGACGGTCCGGAGTGTGTCCGAATACCATAGCGGTTATATAAGAACCGGGGTATGCGTGGAGACCAGGCGTAGGGGTCATTAGTGCTTTATCAGACAAGTGCCCAACTAGTTATGTTATATTACATGGTTAGTAAGAAACATCTTCCAGAGAGAATAGTTCCGTTAAGGGTTCCTTTCGCTGGGAGGCATGCCCTAAAGTGCATGTCCGGACTGCGTGAAAAGACGCAGAAAAAGCATCTGGGGGCGCATAAAATGAGTAAAAAGATCATCTTTTATTTCACCGACCGAATATTCTCTTAAGAACGCTAGCTTTCGGCTTCACCCAGTCTGAGGTACACATCCGGCTGACCCGGCAGTAACAATCGCAGAGGTGCTCCCTTTACCGCCTAGCCGAACAATCGGGAACGTAGGGGTAAGCACAGGAGCCAGGCAACCCAGCTTGGCCAAAACTTAAGTCATATCGATGCATATGATGGTGAAGAAAAAGGTACATGCGGAAGTTTGACGCATGTGTTGGGCGTGAAGCCCGTATAAATAAGCTTCTGTTAAAGAAGCCCCCAGGTTTAATGAGCGCGAGTGGCGCGTCACTAGATGAGCCTTTAAGGGCTATAAAAGAAAAGAGGGGAAGGAGAGAAATGTAAAAAAATGCAAAAAATGGACAGAGGAAGGAGATGAACACAGAGTCCGGCGCTAGGCATAGAATCTTCGGAGACGGGTGGCGTTCCACGGGTTCGGCTTGAGTCGGTTATCCGACGCATCTCGCAGGCGGTACGCCCCACCAGTCAGGACTTGGTCGATTATGAATGGACCTTCCCACTTGGGCTTGAGTTTGTCCTTTTTCTTATCCGGCAAGCGTAGAACTAGTTCGCCAACATTGTAATTTTTGGCTCGTACTTCTCTACTTTGATATCTTCGGGCCTGCTGTTGATAAAATGCGGAACGGGCTTTTGCCACGTCAGGCTCCTCCTCCAAGGCATCCAAGTTGTCTTGCCGATCGAGCTCGGCTTCTCTTTCTTTGTACATGCGCACTCTAGGTGAATCATGAATTATGTCGCAGGGCAAAACTGTCTCTGCGCCGTACACCATAAAAAATGGTGTGTATCCGGTGGTGCGATTTGGCGTGGTCCACAGCCCCCATAGCACGGAGTCGAGCTCCTCTACCCAGTGCGTGTTAGATTCCTTGAGGGACCGCACCAGTCTGGGTTTAATGCCGCTCATGATAAGACCATTTGCGCATTCGACCTGGCCGTTGGTTTGTGGGTGATAGATGAAAGCATAATCGAGCTTGATGCCCATGTTTTTGCACCAGAGTTTTACCTCATCGGCGGTAAAGTTTGTACCGTTATCGGTTATGATGCTGTGGGGGGCGCCATAACGGTGTACAACCCCGGATATGAAGTCTATCACAGGTCCGGATTCGGCCGTTTTAACAGGCTTGACTTCTATCCATTTGGTGAACTTATCCACCATGACCAGTAAGTATTTTTTCCTATTGGTCCCACTTTTAAGGGGTCCGACCATGTCAAGCCCCCAGACCGCAAAAGGCCAGGTGATGGGTATAGTTTGGAGTGCGGTGGGTGGGATATGGCTTTGGTTGGCAAAAAGTTGGCAACCAGCGCATCGTTGGACTAGGTCCTGAGCGTCTGCCCGATCCGTCAGCCAATAAAAGCCTGTACGGAAAGCCTTGCTAACAAGGGACCGAGCAGCGGCGTGGTGACCACCGAGTCCGGCATGAATTTCAGCCAGAAGGTTCCTCCCTTCCTCTTCGGAGATGCACCTTTGAAGGACTCCGGTAGTGCTTTTCTTATAAAGCTCTCCCTCATGGACTCTATAGGCTTTAGATCACCGCACTATGCAGCGGGCCTTGTTTTGGTCCTCCGGGAGTTCCTGCCTAGTAAGGTAGGCTAGGAATGGTTTTGTCCACGGGGCGATAACCGCCAGTATTACGTGGGCTGAAGGTGTAATTTCATTGGCAGAGCCGCCAATTGTGTCAGATTGTTCGGCGTCGAGTGGTGCAGCTGGGTCCGGGCTGTTATTTACGGGTTCCCCCTCCCATGCTACGGATGGCTTGAACAATCTTTCCAAAAAGATGTTTGGGGGGACTGCATCGCGTTTTGCTCCGATGCGTGCCAGGACGTCCGCTGCTTGATTGTTTTCTCGGGCTATATGGTGAAACTCCAGCCCTTCAAACCGAGCTGACATTTTTAGGACGGCGTTGCGGTAAGCTGCCATTTTTGGGTCCTTGGCGTCGAAGTCTCCATTTATTTGGGATATCGCGAGGTTTGAATCCCCGTGTACCTCTAGGCGCTGGATACCCATGGATACTGCTATCCGGAGACCATGTAGGAGGGCCTCATATTTGGCTGCATTGTTGGAATCCGTGTACATGATCTGGAGCACATATTGGACTGTGTCTCCTGTGGGGGACGTCAGGACAACGCCAGCCCCCAGTCCGGCCAACATTTTGGAGCCGTCGAAATGCATAATCCAGTTTGAATATGTGCCGTACTGTTTAGGGAGCTCGGCCTCCGTCCATTCTGCGATGAAGTCGGCCAAAACTTGCGATTTAATAGCTCGCCGTGGCTTATAGGTTATATCGAACGGGAGAAGCTCGATGGCCCATTTTGCAATCCGGCCCGTTGCATCGCGGTTGTTGATAATATCGTTTAGTGGCACTTCCGAGGCTACTGTTATGGAACACTCTTGAAAGTAGTGTCATAGCTTCCGGGATGCCATGAATACCGCGTATGCAATCTTTTGATAATGCGGGTACCGTGATTTGCATGGAGTGAGGACAGTGGACACGTAGTAGACCGGCCTTTGAAGGGGGAATTTGTGTCCGTCCGTTTCCCGCTCGACAACGAGCACTGCGCTGACAACTTGGTGTGTTGCTGCAATGTACCATAACATTGGTTCACCGGTGATTGGCACGGCCAGGACTGGGTTTGTTGCCAATATGGCTTTTTATTCATCAAGTCCGGCCGTGGCGGCGTCCGTCCACTCGAAGTGTTCGGTGCGCCGAAGGAGGCGATAAAGGGGTAGTGCCTTTTCTCCCATGCGGGAGATGAAGCGGCTTAAAGCCGCCACGCACCCGGTTAATTTTTGTATTTGTTTAAGGTCCTTTGGGACATCCAATTGTGACAAAGCTCGGATCTTGGCTGGGTTTGCTTCAATTCCTCTACCGGATACAATGAAGCCCAAGAGCTTTCCGGTTGGAACGCCGAAGACGTATTTTTCTGGGTTGAGCTTGATGTCATATTGTCGGAGGTTATCGAATGTAAGCCTCAAGTCATTTACTAGGGATTCGACATGTCTTGATTTGACGACCACATCATCCACATACGCCTCCACTGTTTTGTCGATCTGGTTTGCCAGACATGTCTGGATCATGCGCTGATATGTTGCTCCGACGTTTTTTAGCCCGAAGGGCATTGTGTTGAAGCAGAATAGGTCGTATGGTGTGATGAATGCTGTTGCAGCTTGGTCTGATTCTGCCATCTTGATTTGATGGTAACCGGAGTATGCGTCGAGGAAACACAACAAATCGTGTCCTGCGGTGGCATCGATAATTTGATCAATGCGGGGGAGGGGGAAGGGATCCTTTGGGCAAGCCTTGTTAAGGTCTTTAAAGTCGACACACAGGCGCCAGGATTTGTCCTTCTTTGGTACCATCACCAGGTTTGCTAGCCAGTCCGGATGTTTTATGTCTCTGATGAATCCGGCCTCCAATAGCTTGGCTAGCTCCTCTCCCATAGCCTGTCTCTTAGGTTCGGAAAAACACCAAAGGGCTTGTTTGACAGGTTTAAATCCTTTTAGGATATTTAAGCTGTGTTCGGCCAGCCTGCGTGGGATCCCTGGCATGTCTGAAGGGTGCCAGGCGAAGATGTCCCAGTTCTCTCGTAGGAACTCTCGTAGTGCGGCGTCTGCATCAAGGTTCAGTCGTGCCCCGATTGAAGCTGTTTTATTGGGGTCCATTGGATGGACCTGGAATTTGACTATTTCGTCGGCTGGCTTGAAGGATGTGGATTTGGATCTCTTATCGAGTATCACATCATCCCTGTTAACCGTGGAGCGCAGCGCAGTCAGTTCCTCGGCCACTAAGGCTTCGGATAGCACCTCAAGGGCTAATGCGGCCGTCTTGTTTTCGGCACGGAGTGCGATGTCCGGATCACTAGCTAGAGTGATAATTCCATTCGGCCCGGGCATCTTAAGCTTCATGTACCCGTAATGGGGTATTGCTTGGAAGATTGTGAATGCTTCCCGCCCTAGTAAAGCGTGATATCCGCTCTTAAATGGGGCCACCTGAAACGTGACTTCTTCGGACCTGTAATTATCCGGCGTTTGTTTGGAGAAAATATTTGCTTTTTCCAAAGTTTGTTTGGAGTTTCAAAAATATTCAGAAGTACAGAAATGTTCCTGGTTTTTCAAATTTTGTTCAAAAATTTGAAAAATGCTCATCAAATTCAAAAAAGTGCATCTTTTCCTAAGTTGTTCACAGTTTCAAAAATTGTACACATATGGAAAAATTGTTCGCTTTTCAAATTGTTGTTCAGAGTTTCAATAAAGTTCCATTTTTTCCAAAAATATTCATGTTCTGAAAAAAGGTTAACGTTTTCAAATTTGTTAAAATATCTCCCCTTTTTCTAAATTTTGTTCAAGATTGAAAAATATTTGACATTTCCATAATTTGTTCGTGTTTTCAAACAATTTTCCAACTCGTAAAAATTTGTTCATGTTTTCAAATAATTTTCCAACTCATAAAATTTGTTCACAATTTTAAAATGTTTTGTTTCAATAAATATTCAAATTCCTAAATAAAGACGCGTTCAAAATTCCAAGTCATATTTAGATATGCCGTTCACAATTCTTATAAGCCATGATGCAATTTTTAGACACCAAACTTATGTATTCCACTGGTTGTATAGCGTTGCTTACTACGAGGAGGTGCCTAGTTTGAATCCTTGTGAGTCTATCTATTTTATCTTTCTTAGGAATTTCATGCGAGTCCAACTACTTAAATGTTTGGGCTGCTTATTGTTTATAAATGGTTGTCAGATCAAGTCGCTTGGTTCACGAAACAAGGAGTCATGCGGCGCGAGTTCGAACCCAACCCAGCACATCATTTTTGCTCACTGGATTGGTAACCTGGGACGGCCCGTTAGTTTGGCGCCTGTGCGAAGGCCTGCAAGTCTGTCGCAGAATGCAGCAGATTGGAGTCTTGTATAAGAGCTTCCCAAAACGAAGGGAGCTCCTAGTTGGGGCTGTAAGCGCTGATTCCCGATATTGGCACACACTGCAACGCCCTCTTGGGCCAGCCCGCCAAGGAGCAGTTGAACTCGCGATCTTGATTGCATACCCGAGCTCACGTAACTACTAGAGCCATTATGGACTTGTGGCTAATAATTGCACCAGTAATATATGAACAAGTGTGCCCCTACTATTTACTGCACAAATGTCATCTATTGTATCACTTAGATTTTTGAATTATTCAAAAAATCATGAATTTGAAAAAGTTCTTGTATTTTGAAAGAACCTCATCATTTTTGAAGAAAAGTTCACAAACTAAAAAATGTTCATTGAATTTAAAAATAGTTCATCGCTTTTGGAAAAGGTTCATCGATTTTGAAAAATAGTTCATGAATTTGAACAAAGTTCATTGTTTCTGACAAAAAGTTCATCGAATTTGAAAATAGTTCATCGTGTTTGAAAAAAAGTTCACCAATTTGAAAAAGGTTTTTTTTATCATTTATGCCTATAACACCCGGATAATTAAGCTACAGTAATCTTGCATTAATGATGCCATGTCACCACGATTACTGTGGTTAATCTCGCGTTAGCTCAAAACCGATTCAAAATTCAAATAGAAAAATCAATTCAAACAAATAAAGTTTTCAAATGTTAAAACTAAAATGTTCTTAATGTGTCAAATAATTTATAGATAATTATGGTGGAGAAATTAACTTTTATAAAATATTTAAATGCCCTAAAATAACCAAAACAGTGGCTAAAACAATTAATTAAATGTTTTTTATTATAAAAAATTGCAAAGTATTTTAATTTTTGTATCAAACTTTTTCTGGCAGAGGCATATTTTGTAACACTAATTTAGGAGCCATTGATAAAACTAAAAGAAATTAAAACTAAAACAAGAAAATAGCAAAAACCTTCCGTGCTAGTGGGCTCTATTGCAATACGGCACTAGGCCCAGCCCAACTGGGGTCATCCCCAACCTCAGCTACAGGGAGGCGGGGTTCGCGGTGACCATCCGTCGGCCGTGGCTGCGCCATGACGCGTGACAGCCATCCCCCGGCTCCCTTGGAGTATAAGTCCGACGCCCCCGCGCCCGTCAATCAAACCCTAGCGATATTTCCCTCTCCCACTTTCCTCGTTTTTGATCTGGAGCTCGTAACCAAGCAGGGCATCGATGTGCCGCCATCGTTCCCATGTACCGAGGACCCCCATGCCACCCCTTGATGTCCACAGTCCTCCCCGCGCTCGTCCATGCTGTCCCCACCCACCAGCTCGAGCCGCGGGGGTCTTCGTCGCCGGGCGCCTCCCTCCGCTTCGGCCGCCGTCGTCCCGCCGCGTCGCCCCACCTCTCCGGTACACCCCGGCCTCCTCGAGCCTCTCCAACCTTGCCCACGAGCTGGTGGTGAGGCCCCCATCCGATTCCCCGGCTTGCCCCTGAAGGAAATATGCCCTAGAGGCGATAATAAAGTTGTTATTTATATTTCCTTATATCATGATAAATGTTTATTATTCATGCTGGAATTGTATTAACCGGAAACTTAGTACATGTGTGAATACATAGACAAACAGAGTGTCCCTATTATGCCTCTACTTAACTAGCTCACTAATACAAGATGGTTAAGTTTCCTAACCATAGACATGTGTTGTCATTTGATGAACGGGATCACATCATTAGAGAATGATGTGATGGACAAGACCCATTTGTTACCTTAGCATATTGATCATTTAGTTTTATTGCTATTACTTTCTTCATGACTTATACATGTTCCTCTGACTATGAGATTATGCAACTCTTGAATATCGGAGGAACACCTTGTGTGCTATCAAATGTCACAACATAACTAGGTGATTATAAAGCTTCTCTACAGGTGTCTCCGATGGTGTTTGTTGAGTTGTCATAGATCGAGATTACGATTTGTCACTTTGAGTATCGGAGAGGTATCTCTGGGCCCTCTCGGTAATGCACATCACTATAAGCCCTGCAAGCAATGTGACTAATGAGTTAGTTACCGGATGATGCATTAGGAACGAGTAAAGAGACTTGTCAATAACGAGATTGAACTAGGTATGATGATACCGATGATCGAATCTCGAGCAAGTAACATACCGATGACAAAGGGAACAATGTATGTTGTTATGCTATTGGTTATTGACCGGAGATGTGTCTCGGTCATGTCTACATAGTTCTCGAACCCATAGGGTCTGCACGCTTAACGTTCGTTGACGATTTGTATTATGGGTTATGTGATTTGCTGACCGAAGTTTGTTCGGAGTCCCGGATGAGATCACGGACATGACGAGGAGTCTCGAAATAGTCGAAGGTAAATATTGATATATTGGAAGGTTATATTCGGACACCGGAATGGTTCCGAAGTGTTTCGGGTATTTTCTGGAGTACCGGGACGTTACCAAAACCCCCGGGAGAGTAATGGGCCTTAATGGGCTTTAGGGGAAAGGAGAGAAGGGCCTCAAGGGGTGCCCCCCATGGGCTGGTCCGAATTGGACTAGGAGGGGGCGCCCCCCCCTCTTTCCTTCTCCCCTCTTCTCCCTTCCCTCCTTCTCCTAGTTGGAATAGGAAGGGGGGGCGAATCCTACTTGGATCGGGAATCCAAGTAGGACCCCCCCATGGCGCGCCTCCTCTTCCCCCTCCTTTATATACGTGGGAAGGGGGCACCCGAAAGGCACACCAAGTCTTCTCTTAGCCGTGTGCGGTGCCCCTCTCCACAGTTACACACCTCGGTCATATCGTTGTAGTGCTTAGGCGAAGCCCTGCGCCAGTAACTTCATCATCACCGTCAACACGTCGTCGTGCTGACGAAACTCTCCCTCGTCATCAACTGGATCAAGAGCTCGAGGGACGTCATCGAGCTGAATGTGTGCTGAACACGGAGGTGCCGTACGTTTGGTTCTTGGATCGGTTGAATCGCAAAGACGTTCAACTACATCAACCACATTACTAAATGATTCCACTTTCGTTCTACGAGGGTACGTGGACACACTCTCCCCTCTCGTTGCTATGCATCACCTAGATAGATCTTGCGTGATTGTAGGAAATTTTTTGAATACTGTGTTCCCCAACAATGGCATCCGAGCCAGGTCTATGCGTAGATGTTATATGCACGAGTAGAACACAATGAGTTGTGGGCGATAATAGTCATACTGCTTACCAACAACATCTTACTTTGATTCGGCGGTATTGTTGGATGAAGCAGCCCGGACCGACATTACATGATCGTGTTCATGAGACTGGTTCTACCGATGTGCTTTGCACACAGGTGGTTGGCGGGTGTCTGTTTCTCCAACTTTAGTTGAATCGAGTTTGACTACGCCCGGTCCTTGTTGAAGGTTAAAACAGCACACTTGATGAAAAATCCTTGTGGTTTTGATGCGTAGGTAAGAACGGTTCTTGCTAGAAGCCCGTAGCAGCCACGTAAAACTTGCAACAACAAAGTAGAGGTCGTCTAACTTGTTTTTGCAGGGCATGTTGTGATATGATATGGTCAAGACGTGATGAGATATAAATTGTTGTATGAGATGATCATGTTTTGTAAAAGTTATCGGCAACTGGAAGGAGCATTATGGTTGTCGCTCTATTGTATGAAATGCAATCACCATGTAATTGCTTTACTTTATCACGAAGCGGTAGCGATAGTCATAGAAGCAATAATTGGCGAGACGACAACGATGCTACGATGGAGATGAAGGTGTCAAGCCGGTGACGATGGTGATCATTACGGTGCTTTGGAGATGGAGATCAAAGGCACAAGATGATGATGGCCATATCATATCACTTTTTTTGATTGCATGTGATGCTTATGCTTTATGCATCTTATTTTGCTTAGTGCGGCGGTAGCATTATAAGATGATTCCTCACTAAATTTCAAGGTACAAGTGTTCTCCCTGAGTATGCACCATTGCTACTATTCATCGTGCCGAGACACCACGTGATGATTGGGTGTGATAAGCTCTACGTTCACATACAATGGGTGCAAGTCAGTTTTGCACGTGCAGAATACTCGGGTTAAACTTGATGAGCCTAGCATATGCAGATATGGCCTTGGAACACAAAGACCGAAAGGTCGAATGTGAATCATATAGTAGATATGATCAACATAGTGATGTTCACCATTGAAAGCTACTCCATCTCACGTGATGATCGGACATGGTTTAGTTGATGTGGGTCACATGATCATATAGATGACTAGAGTGATGTCTATCTAAGTGGGAGTTCTTAAGTAATATGATTAATTGAACTTTAATTTATCATGAACTTAGTACCTGATAGTATTTTGCATATCTATGTTGTTGTAGATCAATGTCCCGTGCTACCGTTCCCTTGAATTTTAATGCGTTCTTAGAGAAATCTAAGTTGAAATATGATGGTAGCAATTACACGGACTGGGTCCGTAACTTGAGGATTATCCTCATTGCTGCACAGAAGAATTACATCCTAGAAGCACCGCTAGGTGCAAAACCCGCTGCAGGAGCAACTCTAGATGTTATGAACGTCTGGCAGAGCAAAGCTGATGACTACTCGATAGTTCAGTGTGCCATGCTTTACGGCTTAGAATCAGGACTTCAAAGACGTTTTGAACGTCATGGAGCATATGAGATGTTCCAGGAGTTGTAGTTAATATTTCAAGAAACTGCCCGAATTGAGAGATATGAAGTCTTGATGTCTACTACACAACCTTCTTATTATAGACATTGTTGCGCCTCCAAGTGTAGAGGTTTGTAGGACAGTAGCAAATTTCCCTCAAGTGGATGACCTAAGGTTAATCAATCCGTGGGAGGCGTAGGATGAAGATGGTCTCTCTCAAACAACCCTGCAACCAAATAGCAAAGAGTCTCTTGTGTCCCCAACACACCCAATACAATGGTAAATTGTATAGGTGCACTAATTCGGTGAAGAGATGGTGATACAAGTGCAATATGGATGGTAGATATAGGTTTTTGTAATCTGAAAATATAAAAACAGCAAGGTAACAAGTGGTAAAAGTGAGAGTAAACGGTATTGCAATGCTAGGAAACAAGGCCTAGGGTTCATACTTTCACTAGTGCAAGTTCTCTCAACAATAATAACATAATTGGATCATATAACTATCCCTCAACATGTAACAAAGAGTCACTCCAAAGTCACTAATAGCGGAGAACAAACGAAGAGATTATTGTAGGGTACGAAACCACCTCAAAGTTATCCTTTCTAATCGATCTATTCAAGAGTCTGTAGTAAAATAACACGAAGCTATTCTTTCCGTTCAATATATCCTAGAGTTCGTACTAGAATAACACCTAAAGACACAAATCAACCAAAACCCTAATGTCACCTAGATACTCCAATGTCACCTCAAGTATCCGTGGGTATGATTATACGATATGCATCACACAATCTCAGATTCATCTATTCAACCAACACAAAGAACTTCAAAGAGTGCCCCAAAGTTTCTACCGGAGAGTCAAGAAGAAAACGTGTGCCAACCCCTGTGCATAAGTTCACGAGGTCACGAAACTCGCAAGTTGATCACCAAAACATACATCAAGTGGATCACGTGATATCCCATTGTCACAACAGATAAGCACATGCAAGACATACATCAAGTGTTCTCAAATCCTTAAAGACTCAATCCGATAAGATAACTTCAAAGGGAAAACTCAAGCCATCACAAGAAAGTAGAGGGGTAGAAACATCATAAGATCCAACTATAATAGCAAAGCTCGCGATACATCAAGATCATTCCGAATCAAGAACACGAGAGATAGAGGGAGATCAAACACATAGCTGCTGGTACATACCCTCAGCCCTGAGGGTGAACTACTCCCTCGTCGTCATGGAGAGCGCTGGGATGATGAAGATGGCCACCGGAGAGGGATTCCCCCCTCCGACAGGGTGCCAGAACGGGTCTAGACTGGTTTTCGGTGGCTAGAGAGGCTTACGGCGGTGGAACTCCCGATCTAGGTTTCTTTCTGGAAGTTTTGGGTTATATAAGAGGTGTTGGAGTCGGGAACAAGTCAGCGGGGTCCCCGAGGCGGCCACGAGGTAGGGGGGCGCGCCTAGGGGGTAGGGCGCGCCCCCACCCTCGTGGTGGCCTGGGGACTCTTCTGGTCCATCTCCGGTACTCCGTGGGCTTCTTCTGGTCCAAAAATGATCTCCGTGAAATTTCAGGTCAATTGGACTCCGTTTGGTTTTCCTTTTCTGCGATACTCAAAAACAAGGAAAAACATAAACTGGCACTGGCACTGGGCTCTAGGTTAATAGGTTAGTCCCAAAAATCATATAAAATAGCATATAAATGCATATAAAACATCCAAGGTTGATAATATAATAGCAGGGAAAATCAAAAATTATAGATACGTTGGAGACATATCAAGTCTCCAATAAGTTCTATAACTTGAAGATGGAGGACAATAGTTCTGTCAGTGAACATATACTCAGAATGTCTGGGTACCACAATCACTTGAGTCAACTGGGAGTTAATCTTCCTGATGATAGTGTCATTGACAGAGTTCTTCAATCACCGCCACCAAGCGACAAAAGCTTCGTGATGAACTATAATATGCAAGGGATGGATAAGACAATTCCCGAGCTCTTCCCAATGCTAAAGGTTGCGGAGGTAGAAATCAAGAAGGAGCATCAAGTGTTGATGGTTAACAAGACCACCAGTTTCAAGAAAAAGGGCAAAGGGAAGAAGGGGGAACTTCAAGAAGAATGGCAAGCAAGTTGTTGCTCAAGTGAAGAAGCCCAAGTCTGGACCTAAGCCCGAGACTGAATGCTTCTATTGCAAAGGGACTGGTCACTGGAAGCAGAACTGCCCCAAGTATTTGGCGGATAAGAAGGATGGCAAAGTGAAAGGTATATTTGATATACATGTTATTGATGTGTACCTTACTAATGCTCGTAGTAGTGCCTGGGTATTTGATACTGGTTCTGTTGCTCATATTTGCAACTCGAAATAGGGGCTGCAGATTAAATGAAGATTGGCTAAGGACGAGGTGACGATGCGCGTGGGAAATGGTTCCAAAGTCGATGTGATCGACGTCGGCACGCTACCTCTACATCTACCTTCGAGATTAGTTTTAGATGTGAATAATTGTTATTTGGCGCGAGCGTTAAGCATGAACATTATATCTGGATCTTGTTTGTTGCGAGACGGTTATTCATTTAAATCAGATAATAATGGTCGTTCTATTTATATGAGTAATATCTTTTATGGTCATGCACCCTTGAGAGTGGTCTATTTTTGTTGAATCTCGATATTAATGCTACACATATTCATAATATTGAAGCCAAAAGATACAAGTTTAATAATGATAGTGCAACTTATTTGTGGCACTGTCGTTTAGGTCATATTGGTGTAAAGCGCATGAAGAAACTCCATGCTGATGGGCTTTTGGAATCACTTGATTATGAATCACTTGATGCTTGTGAACCATGCCTCATGGGCAAGATGATTAAAACTCCGTTCTCCGGAACAATGGAACGAGCAACTGACTTATTGAAAATAATACATACTAATGTATGCGATCTAATGAATGTTGAGGCTCACAGTGGGTATCGTTATTTTCTGACCTTCACAGTTAATTTGAGCAGATATGGGTATATCTGCTTGATGAAAAATAAATCTGAAACATTTGAAAAGTTCAAAGAATTTTAGAGTGAAGTGGAAAATCATCGTAACAAGAAAATAAAGTTTCTACGCTCTGATCGTGGAGGTGAATATTTGAGTTATGAGTTTGGTCTTCATATGAAACAATGTGGAATAGTTTCACAACTCACGCTACCTGGAACACCACAACGTAATGGTGTGTCCGAATGTCGTAACCACACTTTATTAGATATGGTGCGATCTATGATGTCTCTTACTGGTTTAGCGCTATCGTTTTGGGGTTATGCTTTAGAGACGGTTGCATTCACGTTAAACATGGCACCATCTAAATCCGTTGAGACGACACCATATGAACTGTGGTTTGACAAGAAACCCAAGTTGTCATTTCTTAAAGTTTGGGGTTGCGATGCTTATGTGAAAAAGCTTCAACCTGATAAGCTCGAACCCAAATCGGAGAAATGTGTCTTCATAAGATACCCAAAGGAGACAGTTGGGTACAGCTTCTATCACAGATCCAAAGGCAAGATATTCGTTGCTAAAAATGGATCCTTTCTATAGAAGGAGTTTCTCTCGAAAGAAGTGAATGGGAGGAAAGTAGAACTTGATGAGGTAATTGTACCTTCTCCCTTATTGGAAAGTAGTTCATCACAGAAATCAGTTCCAGTGATTCCTACACTAATCAGTGAGGAAGCTAATGATGATGATCATGAAACTTCTAATCAAGTTACTACTGAACCTCGTAGGTCAACCAGAGTAAGGTCCGTACCAGAGTGGTACGATAATCCTATTCTGGAGGTTATGTTACTTGACCACGACGAACCTACGAACTATGAGGAAGCGATGATGAGCCCAGATTCCGCGAAATGGTTTGAGGCCATGAAATCTGAGATGAGATCCATGTATGAGAACAAAGTATGGACTTTGGTTGACTTGCCCGATGATCGGCAAGCCATAGAGAATAAATGGATCTTCAATAAGAAGACTGACGCTGACGGTAATGGTACTGTCTATAAAGCTCGACTTGTTGCAAAAGGTTTTCGACAGGTTCAGGAGTTGACTACAATGAGACCTTCTCACCCGTAGCGATGCTTAAGTCTGTCCAAATCATGTTAGCAATTGCCGCATTTTATGATTATGAAATTTGGCAAATGGATGTCAAAACTGCATTCCTTAATGGATATCTTAAAGAAGAGTTGTATATGATGCAACCAGAAGGTTTTGTCGATCCAAAAGGTGCTAACAAAGTGTGCAAGCTCCAGTTATCCATTTATGGACTGGTGCAAGCCTCTCGGAGTTGGAATATACACTTTGATAGTGTGATCAAAGCATATGGTTTATACAGACTTTTGGAGAAGCATGTATTTACAAGAAAGTGAGTGGGAGCTCTGTCGCATTTCTAATATTATATGTGATGAAATATTGTTGATTGGAAATAATACATAATTTTTGGATAGCATAAAACGATACTTGAATAAGAATTTTTCAATGAAAGACCTCGATGAAGCTACTTATATATTGGGCATCAAGATCTATAGAGATAGATCAAGACGCTTAATTGGACTTTCACAAAGCACATACCTTGATAAAGTTTTGAAGAAGTTCAAAATGGATCAGTCAAAGAAAGGGTTCTTGCCTGTGTTACAAGGTGTGAAGTTGAGTCAGACTCAATGTCCGACCACTGCAGAAAATAAAGAGAAAAGGAAAGTCATTCCCTATGCCTCAGCCATAGGTTCTATCATGTATGCAATGTTGTGTACCATACCTGATGTGTGCCTTGCTATTAGTTTAGCAGGGAGGTACCAAAGTAATCCAGGAGTGGATCACTTGACAGCAGGCAAGAACATCCTGAAATACCTGAAAAGGACTAAGGATATGTTTCTCATTTATGGAGGTGACAAAGAGCTTGTCGTAAATGGTTACGTTGATGCAAGCTTTGACACTGATCCAAATGACTCGAAGCCACAAACCAGATACGTATTTATATTGAATGGTGGAGCTGTCAGTTGGTGCAGTTCCAAGAAGAGCATCATGGTGGGATCTGCATGTGAAACGGAGTACATAGCAGCTTCAGAAGCAGCAAATGAAGGAGTTCATATCCGATCTAGGTGTAATACCTAGTGCATCGGGTCCAATGTAAATCTTTTGTGACAATACTGGTGCAATTGCCTTGGCAAAGGAATCCAGATTTCAGAAGAGAACCAATCACATCAAAAGATGCTTCAATTCCATCCGCAATCAAGTCAAGGAGGGAGACATAGAGATTGGCAAGATACATACGGATCTGAATGTTGCAGACCCGTTGACTAAGCCTCTCTCACGATCAAAACATGATCAGCACCAAGACTCCGTGGGTGTTAGAATCATTACTATGTAATCTAGATTATTGACTCTAGTGTAAGTGGGAGACTGAAGGAAATATGCCCTAGAGGCAATACTAAAGTTTTTATTTATATTTCCTTATATCATGATAAATGTTTATTATTCATGCTAGAATTGTATTAACTGGAAACTTAGTACATGTGTGAATACATAGACAAACAAAGTGTCCGTAGTATGCCTCTACTTAACTAGCTCATTAATCAAAGAAGGTTAAATTTCCTAACCA
The DNA here is from genome assembly GCF_018294505.1 of Triticum aestivum. NCBI lineage: Eukaryota > Viridiplantae > Streptophyta > Magnoliopsida > Poales > Poaceae > Triticum > Triticum aestivum. The sequence continues at coordinate 344,414,779 of NC_057812.1, read as the reverse complement.
TAGACATGTGTTGTCATTTGATGAACGGGATCACATCATTATAGAATGATGTGATGGACAAGACCCATCTGTTAGCTTAGCATAATGATTGTTTAGTTTTATTGCTATTGCTTTCTTCATGAGTTATACATGTTCCTTTGACTATGAGATTATGCAACTCCCGAATACCGGAGTAACACCTTGTGTGCTATCAAACGTCACAACATAACTGGGTGATTAGAAAGATTCTCTACAGGTGTCTCCGATGGTGTTTGTTGAGTTGGCATAGATCGATATTACGATTTGTCACTCCGTGTATCGGAGAGGTATCTCTAGGCCCTCTCGGTAATGCACATTACTATAAGCCTTGCAAGCAATGTGACTGCTAATGAGTTAGTTATGGTATGATGCATTACAGAACGAGTAAATAAACTTGCCGGTAACGAGATTAAACTAGGTATGATGAAACCGACGATCGAATCTCAGGCAAGTAACATACTGACGACAGAGGGAACAACGTATGTTTGTATGCGGTTTGACCGATAGAGATCTTCGTAGAATATGTAGGAGCCAATATGAGCATCCAGGTTCCACTATTGGTTATCGACCGGAGATGTGTCTCGGTCATGTCTACATAGTTCTCGAACCCGTAGGGTCCGCACACTTAACGTTCGATGACGATTTGTATTATGAGTTATGTGATTTGATGACCGAAGTTTGTTCGGAGTCCCGGATGATATCACGGACATGATGAGGAGTCTCGAAATGGTCGAGAGGTAAAGATCGATATATTGGAAGGTTATATTCGGACACCGGAATAGTTCCGAAGTGTTTCGGGTATTTTTCGGAGTATCGGGAGGTTACCGGAACCCCCCGGGAGAGTAATGGGCCTTAATTGTCTTTAGGGGAAAGGAGAGAAGGGCCTCAAGGGGCATCCCAAAGTCACACCAAGTCTTCTCTTAGCCATGTGCAGTGCCCCCCCTCCACAGTTACACACCTCGGTCATATCGTTGTAGTGCTTAGGCAAAGCCCTGTGCCGGTAACTTCATCATCACCATCAACACGTCGTCGTGCTGACAAAACTCTCCCTCATCCTCAACTGGATCAAGAGTTCGAGGGACGTCATCGAGTTGAACGTGTGCTGAACACGCAGGTGCCATACGTTCGGTGCTTGGATCGGTTGAATCGCGAAGACGTTCGACTACATCAACTTCGTTACTAAATGCTTTCGCTTTCGGTCTAGGAGGGTACGTGGGCACACTCTCCCCTCTCGTTGCTATGCATCACCTAGACAGATCTTGCATGATCGTAGGAAAAAATTTAAATACTGCATTCCCTAATAGCCCCCTCAGTTCACTTCGTTAGCCGTCACTCCCATGCTCGTTGTGGTCACCATTGCCAGACTTCGCCCTGTTCGTGCTCACCCCGCGTCGGGCTCCCTTGCCTCACCCCTCTGGCCCCACTCCCTGGCAAAGCTCCGCGCCCAACCGTGCATGCTGCTACTCCTAGCCGCCCTCCCTTTTGCTGCTGCTTGTTGCTGCTCCTACGTTACTGGGGCTTTGCGTTGTTGCCTTGTCGTTGCCCTGCTGGTGCTAGTGCTGCTTGCTGCTGCTTTGCTTGTTGTTGCTAGCAAGAGATAACATGATGTAAAGATCTCTTTTAGTGAGTGGAAAGTCGAGGAGGCTTGATCCTCGCTTCCGTTGCAGCCAGTTTGGGTTCATGTCACCGGTGTCCCACCCCCTCTCCGCCATTTCCTTGGTCTGTGGGCGGTTCGATCCGTAACTGGTTCAACTCGGGATGTTGACTTGTTATGCTTGTGCCGTCACAGTATTGTGTGAATCCGAGTTGCTGTGATTTCTTCAGATATATTCGTCAAGAAGGAAGGAAGTAATGAAGACTCGGTCTCCACTGATGTTTACGTCAAGCTTAATGGATATGAGTTCCGATATGTGCTGGAGGAGGATGAGTTTGTCCCTGAGGTTGACTTTGTACCACGTATTTGGGAATGCCATAATGATGACCATGATGATGGTGCTAACCGAGATGAGAATATGTCGGACAGGGATGCTAGCAAGAGAGCCAAAACCACTCAAAATGATAGTGGAAGTACATCGTCACGGTCTGGAAATGTCAGTGTCGGCACCATGGAGCACCTTGATGTGGTCGTCCCGAGCTCGACCCATGCTGCACCACACACAGATGGTCAAAATAGTTCTTTAGCACGCATACAGAAGTCTGTAGAGCTACCGGGTGCTGCACCCATGCATATGCAGCCAGCCACAGATGAGACTGCTACGGGATGGCCTATGGCTGCATGTGCTCTCATGCAGGGGCATGCGGCTGTGGGTGTGTGCACACAACATGCAGTGCATGCTGCCGCCCCAACACCGATGCTTGGGCAGCTGATCATGGGCGCGGCTGCACCGCCGGCCGAGCAGGCAGATGTTGCTGCCTCGGATCGCTTGCGAGGCTCCTCGACGTCGTCCGCGCCAGCTTCTCTAACACGTTCCCCGGTCGCCGTGGTTCCACTCGGTCCAGCAGCGGCTCGTGTGCATGGCTCGGCCACTGCACCCGTTGTGGTTGTTCTAGTTGGAACTGCGGCGCGTCCCTCTACACCGACATCTGGAACAGTTTGGACCCCGACAACTCAGCCGAATACACCGACGGGGACCATGTCTAGAGGGATGGCTTCCCCTCTTCGATGTAGTAACCGTCATGACACATCCACCGATGGTTCCTCTACAACTGACGAGCACTCTCTAGTGAAGGCGATGCGCCGCTAGGCCTTGAGGAATTTGGACCCCATAGCAGGTACCTCGTCCACTCAATCTTTCCTTTCTTTTCTAGATACTCGTATTACTAGTAGCTTAAAGAACATTGGTGTATCTATGGGAAAGAACGATAATGAAATTAACCTGTCGGTTGAGGCACTTAAGCAATGGAGATTAACCATTTAAAGGTTTATTCAAAGTGTAATAACACCCTACCTAACCCCGAAACCGAGGAGGATGACGAAGCGGTTGCCAAATATGATGGTCCGCTGATCTCCCACTTGGTTGGTGAGGTTACCGAGGTTGGTTTGGATGATGCAAGACCTAGGTCCATGTTTTGTGACTTCACAGCGCCTTCACGGAAATCAAAATCGCAGTCCTCTAAAAGAAACAAAAGGCGCCCAAGAAGGCGAAAATCTCCACACCAATCCGAGTTTCCACATGAGAGGCATGTTTTGGAATAGCAGAGGTCTCTCAGACTTGGCTAAACATAAACCCGTCGGTGATTGTGTGCGAGAACACGAGCTGGATTTCGTGGCAATTTTCGAGGCTGGTAAATGTGACTTCCGCCCGCTCGTCCTCGATCACCTATCAGGTGGTTTCGACTTCACATGGCATAGTCTACTAGCTCGTGGAAGGTCTGGAGGAATCCTTCTTGGGATACAAACCACGTCTATGGACTTGTTGGCCTTTTCGACTGGTGAATTTCATATGAAATTTCATTTACGAAACAGGGCTGATAATTTTACATGGAGTCTGGTCGCAGTCTATGGGGCTGCCCAAGATGAGCATAAATCTGCTTTTCTCCGTGAACTGGTGAACCTGGCTAATGATAACCCATATCCAATGCTTATTGGAGGGGATTTTAATATCCTTAGGTACCAAGAAAAAAATAATGACCGCTTCGACACTCATTGGCCTCCTCCTTTCCACTATGGCCCATTAAGGCCCATTGACGGTTCCGAAAACCCCCCGGTACTCCGGTATATGCCCAAACTCTCTCGAAACCTTTTCGATGTCAAAACATAGTCATCCAATATATCAATCTTTATGTCTCGACCATTTCGAGACTCCTCGTCATGACATCCGGGACTCCGAACTACCTTCCGTACATCAAAACACATAAACTCATAATACCGATCGTCACCGAACCTTAAGCATGCGGACCCTATGGGTTCGAGAACTATGTAGACATGACCGAGAAACGTCTCCGGTCAATAACCAATAGAGGAACCTGGATGTTCATATTGGCTCCCACATATTCTACGAAGATCTTTATCGGTCAAACCGCATAACAACATACATTGTTCCCTTTGTCATCGGTATGTTACTTGCCCGAGATTGATCGTTGGTATCTCAATACCTAGTTCAATATCGTTACTGGCAAGTCTCTTTACTCGTTCCGTAATGCATCATCCTGTAACTAACTCATTAGTCACATTGCTTGCAAGGCTTATAGTGATGTGCATTACCGAGAGGGCCTAGAGATACCTCTCCGATACTCAAAGTGACAAATCCTAATCTCGATCTATGCCAACTCAACAAACACCATCAGAGACACCTATAGATCATCTTTATAGTCACCTAGTTACGTTGTGACGTTTGATAGCACACTAAGTGTCCCTCCGGTATTCAGGAGTTGCATGATGTCATAGCCATAGTAACATGTATAAGTTATGGAGAAAGCAATAGCAACAAACTAAACGATCATCGTGCTAAGCTAACGGATGGGTCAAGTCAATCACATCAATCTCTAATGATGTGATCCCATTAATCAAGTGACAACTCGTGTCTATGGTTATGAAACATAACCATCATTGATTCAACGAGCTAGTCAAGTAGAGGCATACTAGTGACGCTTTGTTTGTCTATGTATTCACACATGTACTAAGTTTCCGGTTAATACAATTTTAGCATGAATAATAAACATTTATCATGATATAAGCAAATATAAATAACAACTTTATTATTGCCTCTAGGGCATATTTCCTTCAGTCTCCCACTTGCACTAGAGTCAATAATCTAGATTACATTGTAATGATTCTAACACCCATGGAGTCTTGGTGCTGCTCATGTTTTGCTCGTGAGAGAGGCTTAGTCTACGGGTCTACAACATTCAGATCCGTATGTATCTTGCAAATCTCTATGTCTCCCTCCTTGACTTGACCGCGGATGGAATTGAAGTGTCTCTTGATGTGCTTGGTTCTCTTGTGAAATCTGGATTCCTTTGCCAAGGCAATTGCACCAATATTGTCACAAAAGATTTTCATTCAACCTGATGCACTAGGTATGACACCTAGATAGGATATGAACTCCTTCATCCAAACTCCTTCATTTGTTGCTTCCGAAGCAGCTATGTACTCCGCTTCACATGTAGATCCCGCCACGACACTTTGCTTGGAACTGCACCAACTGACAGCTCCACCATTTAATAAAAATATGTATCCGGTTTGTGACTTAGAGTCATCCGGATCAGTGTCAAAGCTTGCATCGACATAACCGTTTACGACGAGTTCTTTGTCACCTCCATAAACGAGAAACATATCCTCAGTCTTTTTCAGGTATTTCAGGATGTTCTTGACCGTTGTCCAATGATCCACTACTGAATTACATTGGTACCTCCCTGCTAAAATAATAGCAAGGCACACATCAGGACCGGTACACAGCATTGCATACATGATAGAACCTATGGCTAAAGCATAGGGAATGACTTCCATTTTATCTCTATCTTCTCCAATGGTCGGGCATTGAGTCTGACTCAACTTCACACCTTTTAACACAGGCAAGAACCCTTTCTTTGCTTTATCCATTTTTAACTTCTTCAAAACATTATCAAGGTATGTGCTTTGTGAAAGTCCAATTAAGCGTCTTGATCTATCTCTATAGATCTTGATGCCCAATATATAAGCAGCTTCACCGAGGTCTTTCAATGAATTTTTTTTATTCAAGTATCCTTTTATGCTATTCAAAAATCCAGTATCATTTCCGATCAACAATATGTCATCTACATATAATATCAGAAATGCTACAGAGCTCCCACTCACTTTCTTGTAAATACATGCTTCTCCAAAAGTCTATATAAAACCATATGCTTTGATCACACTATCAAAGCGCATATTCCAACTCTGAGAGGCTTGCACCAGTCCATAAATGGATCGCTGGAGCTTGCACACTTTGTTAGCACCTTTTGGATCGACAAAACCTTATGGTTGCATCATATACAACTCTTCTTTGATATATCCATTAAGGAATGCAGTTTTGACATCCATTTGCCAAATTTCATAATCATAAAATGCGACAATTGCTAACATGATTCGGACGGACTTAAGCATTGCTACGGGTGAGAAGGTCTCATCATAGTCAACTCCTTGAACTTGTCAAAAACCTTGTGCAACAAGTTGAGCTTTGTAGACAGTAACATTTCCGTCAGTGTCAGTCTTCTTCTTGAAGATCCATTTATTCTCTATGGCCTGCCGATCATTGGGCAAGTCAACCAAAGTCCACACTTTGTTCTCATACATGGATCACATCTTAGATTTCATGGCCTCAAGCCATTTTGTGGAATCTGGGCTCATCATCGCTTCCTCATAGTTCGTAGGTTCGTCATGGTCAAGTAACATGACCTCCAGAACAGGATTACTGTACCACTCTGGTGCGGATCTTACTCTGGTTGACCTACGAGGTTCGGTAGTAACTTGATCTGAAGTTTCATGATCATCATCATTAGCTTCCTCATTTACTGGTGTAGGAATCACTGGACTGATTTCAGTGATGAACTAATTTCCAACAAGGGAGTAGGTATAATTACCTCATCAAGGTCTACTTTTCTCCCACTCACTTCTTTCGAGAGAAACTCCTTCTCTAGAAAGGATCCATTCTTAGCAACGAATATCTTGCCTTCGGATCTGTGATAGAAGGTGTACCCAACAGTCTTCTTTGGGTATCCTATGAAGACACATTTCTCTGATTTGGGTTCGAGCTTATCAGGTTGAAGCTTTTTCACATAAGCATCGCAGCCCCAAACTTTAAGAAATGACAACTTGGGTTTCTTGCTAAACCACAGTTCATAAGGTGTCGTCTCAACGGATTTAGATGGTGCCCTATTTAACGTGAATGCAGCCGTCTCTAAAGCATAACCACAAAACAATGGCGGTAAATCAGTAAGAGACATCATAGATCGCACCATATCCAGTAATGTACGACTACGACGTTCGGACACACCATTACGTTGTGGTGTTCTGGGTGGCGTGAGTTGCGAAACTATTCCGCATTGTTTCAAATGAAGACCAAACTCGTAACTCAAATATTCCTTCACGATCAGATCGTAGAAACTTTATTTTCTTGTTACGATGATTTTCCACTTCACTCTGAAATTCTTTGAACTTTTCAAATGTTTCAGACTTATGTTTCATTAAGTAGATATACCCATATCTGCTCAAATCATCTATGAAGGTGAGAAAATAATGATATCTGCCGCAAGCCTCAATGTTCATTGGACCACATACATCAGTATGTATGATTTCCAATAACTCTGTTGCTCGCTCCATTGTTCCGGAGGACGGAGTTTTAGTCATCTTGCCCATGAGGCATGGTTCGCAAGTACCAAGTGATTCATAATCAAGTGATTCAGAAGTCCATCAGAATGGAGTTTCTTCATGCGCTTTACACCAATATGACCCAAACGGCAGTGCCACAAATAAGTTGCACTATCATTATCAACTCTGCATCTTTTGGCTTCAATACTATGAACATGTGTATCACTACTATCAAGATTTAGTAAAAATAGACCACTCATCAAGGGTGCATGACCATAAAAGATATTACTCATATAAATAGAACAACCATTATTCTCTGATTTAAATGAATAACCGTCTCGCATTAAACGAGATCTAGATATAATGTTCATGCTCAACGCTGGCACCAAATAACAATTATTTAGGTCTAAAACTAATCCTGAAGGTAGATGTAGAGGTAGTGTGCCGACGACGATCACATCGACTTTGGAACCATTTCCCACGCGCATCGTCACCTCGTCCTTAGCCAATATTCGCTTCATCCGTAGCCCATGTTTCGAGTTGCAAATGTTAGCAACTGAACTAGTATCAAATACCCATGCACTATTGCGAGCATTAGTAAGGTACACATCAATAACATGTATATCAAATATACCTTTCACTTTGCCATCCTTCTCCGCCAAATACTTGGGGCAGTTTCGCTTCTAGTGACTAGTCCCTTTGCAGTAGAAGCACTCAGTTTCAGGCTTAGGTCCAGACTTGGGATTCTTCACTTGAGCATCAACTGGCTTGCTGTTCTTCTTGAAGTTCCCCTTCTTCCCTTTACCCTTTTTCTTGAAACTAGTGGTCTTGTTGACCATCAACACTTGATGCTCCTTCTTGATTTCTAACTTCGCAACCTTTAGCATTGCGAAGAGCTCGGGAATAGTCTTATCCATCCCTTGCATATTATAGTTCAGCACGAAGCTCTTGTAGCTTGGTGGCAGTGATTGAAGAACTCTGTCAATGACACTATCATCAGGAAGATTAACTCCCAGCTGAGTCAAGTGGTTGTGGTACCCAGACATTCTGAGTATATGTTCACTGACAGAAATATTCTCCTCCATTTTGCAGCTGTAGAACTTATTGGAGACTTCATGTCTCTCAATCCCGACATTTGCTTGAAATATTAACTTCAACTCCTGAAACATCTCATATGCTCCATGACGTTCAAAACATCGTTGAAGTCCCAGAACAAAGCCATAAAGAATGGCACACTGAACTATCAAGTAGTCGTCAGCTTTGCTCTACCAGGTGTTCACAACATCTGGTGTTACTCCTGCAGCGGGTTTGTCACCTAGTAGTGCTTCCAGAATGTAATTCTTCTGTGCAGCAATGAGGATAATCCTCAAGTTACGGACCGAGTCCGTGTAGTTTCTACCATCATCTTTCAACTTAGCTTTCTCTAGGAACGCATTAAAATTCAACGGAACAATAGCACGGGCCATCTATCTACAACAACATAGACATGCAAAATACTATCACGTACTAAGTTCATGATAAATTAAAGTTCAATTAATCATATTACTTAAGAGCTCCCACTTAGATAGGCATCTCTCTAATCATCTAAGTGATCATGTGATCCATATCAACTAAACCATGTCCGATCATCACGTGATATGGAGTAGTTTTCAATGGTGAACATCACTATGTTGATCATATCTACTATATGATTCACGCTCGACCTTTCGGTCTCAGTGTTCCGAGGCCATATCTGCATATGCTAGGCTCGTCAATTTTAACCCGAGTATTCTGCGTGTGCAAAACTGGCTTGCACCCGTTGTATGTGAACGTAGAGCTTATCACACTCGATCATCACGTGGTATCTCGGCACGACGAACTGTAGCAATGGTGCATACTCAGGAAGAACACTTATACCTTGAAATTTAGTGAGAGAACATCTTATAATGCTACCGCCGAACTAAGCAAAATAAGATGCATAAAGGATAAACATCACATGCAATCACTACAAGAAATATGTCAACTTGTGACCCTCACTATTGGCTGCTGAAAGGTCTTAGTTTTTCATTTGCGACCCTTTTATGACCAAAAACGGAAGGTCAAAAGCTGGCGGTCGTAAACTGAAATTAACGACCTTCTTTGTGAGAAGGTCGTAGACCTTTACGACCAAAACAGAAGGTCGTTGAACCCATGACCTTTTGTTTTGGTCACTGGCTGTCTGCCCAGGCCATGTCGGATCTGACGTGGCAAAATTACGACCAATTAAAAAGGTCATTACTTAGAATTAGCCCGGTCCATTTCGGTGCTTTAGATGGGCCGAGCCCATTAATTCAGCCTTTCTATTTTTTCCTATCAATTTTTGGTCGACTTCATGGGCCAAGCCCAACGTTGCAGCCTTTTTATTTACAAGGTTGTGATCCTTTTTTGGTTTCTTTTTCAGGCCGCATCTATTTATCAATTGGGCCTCGGCCTTTTTACAGTCCATTTCCTTAGTTTTTAGGTTTTTTTCCTGTGAATATTATTTGGAAAATGGCCTTTTTATATGCCAAATACTATTAGGTCCCACTTGTCAGGTTCTAATTAAAGACAGCCAATGTTTCAATTTCCACACAATTATTTCAGTCAGAACAGCAAACAAATGAGAATTATCAAACCACATGCCAATTTTGACTAATAGCACAATCTTTACATAATTCATTTCACCATTACATGTGATTCTATCAGAACATATAACTCCTACTACAAATACACTCCAGACTTCTTCACTTTTCTGGACTATCAGAACACGCCACTTCAAACTTGAAATTTCCTAGGCCTGGAGCTCCTGTAAAAGGGTGAACACAAAGTCATTTAGCATTTTCATTCCTGGAGTAGATATTCAAACCTCTAGGTTTAGTGTATAGACTATCTGGAAAATATATATTTAACAAAATTTCACAGAAATGCAGATTTATGGATCGAATGTATGATAAAGCAGCAGAAATGCAGATATATGTCTATGAAACAATAGGTCAACTAGAGATTCATGTCTACAATTTGCTAGATAAGAAAATAACAAGTCAGGATATAGAACATGGTTTTAATTTGTTCTTTGCATATTACATCAGTAGTTCTGTTGCAGGGTTCTGGTACATCATGATCTACATGCACATGAGATAGATGGACTTGGCGCACATGAGATGAGGGTGGAAGGAGGAGGAGCAGGGCATACCTAAGGTGTCCAGGTCCTGCAGCTCATCGGAGATGTTGCAGGCTCACCGGCATCGACAGCCACCGCAATAGCAAGCTGGGTGACATACAAACTGAAGTTGCGTTCATTCAGTTGCAAAACAACAAAGTTTGCTAGTTCCTATCCATCAACAATCACACAAGCATCACTTGTAGAGCAGCAGGAGCAAAATTGATATGAGTTAGAAGGAGCAGAGTTCAACTAGTACAGCCAGCAGAGCTCAACTAGTACATCGCAGTACACATGAACCATCTATTCCATGGCACAAGAGTAAAATCTTGCTATAACCAGTAGATTATCCCCTAACATAAGCTAATTAGGCACCAATACACAAGGCACAGCAAGCACATACTAAATAAGCCACGACCATAATACATGAGTACTAAACAGATCTTGTATAACAGGTTTTTCAGTCATGAATTTTCAGAAGCAGAACTGGCATGTTTGTTGAAAGTGTTTATCATCACAGCCATGGTCAAACAGAACACATGAATCTAAAAGAATGACAATAATGAGACTGTCTCTTTTTGTCTCATATTAAGAAATTCAACCATGTTTTCCCTTGTCCTTCATGAATTAATCAGAAGCACGGGTAAGGTTCAAATCACTGCCACTAATCCAAAGAAATGGCAAACGCTTCAAAGGGTTGGCAAGTAAACCATTTCTCTATCCGCGCCCACTACATCCCCCTTAGACCAAGTGCAACAAAGAGGGATAATAGAAGCTAAGTGCAAACATGACAAAAAGTAGAAGAATTTAAAAAATGTAACTTATGAGAAGAACAAAGTGCACAATTTTTTTCTCTCAGATGCCAACCACAAGGGTAGCACAGATGATGCACACATATCAACATGGCATCAGTTCAGACCGCCCGTCTGCTTGTACTCTCTTCATAGAGAAATATTTTAGACCACAAAATTATCAACAAAGATCAGAGCAACTTAAAAAATATGAACATATTTGTCTAGTTATTAGGTGTCCAAAAAGATGGTGTTTTATTCGGTTTTCATCATTGTCCAGCCATATTCTATACATAGTAAAAACAGAATAAAAAACTGAAAAATAGATGACATGTAAGTTCGAAAGTATTAAAAAAAATTACAGTCAAGCTGTTTAATTTGTCCTCAGAATTGCAGAATGACAGCATGGGCGCACTACGACCAATCAGTCCCGAAAGATGGTATGATTAACAGGTTTTTCATCATCGGACAAATAGAACAGTAACACAAACAAATAGGTCTACAAAATAGAACTTAAATTACTACAAAAAACAAAATCTGACAAAAGAAGACAGAAAAGGAACGACAATAATAGTAATACGTGAGAACATCCCTCACATCATTCACTTTAGCGACTCATCTTTTCAAGCATTCAATCAAATCATCTTTTCAAGCATGCAAGTGGTATCCAGAATTTGGATATAGGTAGTACGCTCATGTGGTGAATTTTGTGAATCTATACTCTGCATCTACCAAAAGGATCGCTCCCCTCACATGCAAATATAATTCAGTCCAATTGACTTTCTTCTCCCCTCACATGCATAAGTCAAGAGCAGACCATCTAAACAGGCGGATCAGACCTTCACCTTGGGAGGGAGGCGAGTGCTACCTGTTGCCGTGTCGTCGTCGAGCTCGGGTGGTCCTCCTCCTCCTCCTCGAGCAGGACAAGGTTGTTCCTCCCATACACTCCAATGGCCATCTTCTCCAAGGACATCTATAAGGGCAGAACACACCATTGATGCAAGTGTCACCAAGATAGTTTCAGTCAAAGTTAAAGCAAATGTAAACATGCAAACTAAGCCAAACCGAGGTGCATATTCATATGTGTGTGTATGTAGAGATGCAAGTGCGATCTGAATTTTGGGGAACCAAAGCGTGATTGTTGTTGTTGCTACTTTAGCAGCAATAATATCCTCAAAGTCAAACTGCGAAAAAAAATCATTCATATGCAGCAGCCCAAACTCAACTTTGAGAGAGGACTCATTAACATTTTTTTGTTGGGTCAAATTTTTCACAAATTTAGATAGAAGGACTCCATAAGCTATCAGAATAAATCATAGAGAGGCTGGTCGAACTAGTTGGCGCACTCAAACGATACAAGAGAGCGGCCCGATGAACAACTAAGCAAGCATACACATCAAGTAAAACTACATCACCAATATTATGTAATTAACTGGAAGCTCTTGTTCATCATACCAGTACAAATGTACTACCCCGATGGATCCCATTCTTTCACCGAACAGATCACACGGAAGGATCGATCTCTCCATGCCAATGATCGTTCTCTTAATTTTTTTTACCGGTCCAGAGAAGCCCAACCAGCGTAGCACGGCACCGGAACAACCGGTAGAAGCCTAGCCAGTGTAGCATGATACGAGTGACACTATGAGCGATAATCCAGCCGGCTGCCACAATAAGCTAGCAAGACATTTACACCATAATATGAAGCAAACAGAGCAATCCCTATGTACACAGAAATTGTACTGATTCCATTAAAACAATACTAGGTACGACTGGAGATGCATAAAGAACAACTAGGTACGACTCACCCTAGATGCATGCATGCATGCATCAGCATCCATACTTGCAGTGCATTTAGTAAAGAACAAATTACTATATTTACCAAAGTGTATAATAGCTTTGTGAAAAAGAGGATTGTATCAGCCATACACTTCTCCCTGGATCAATGTATGCATGCAATCCATCTAGGCCGAGCATGATGCTAATTCCTACTCATGTTGCTAGCACATATACATACATACACACCAAGAACGAATTCACAGGCACATAAATGAATATCCCCTGGATAGCATGGTAATGAACTACTCACATGCAATTTGATAGGACTAGTACTAGTGATAACAACCCAACGACATCCTAACAGCCACAACAACACGCACACTTCAACCGCCTGAATACTGGTGAATAGCAAAGTCTATCCATACTTGACACACGAGCAAATCAATGTCAAGTTCATCTCAGATGTGTGGTTCATGACAGCGGTAGCAGTTAACAAGATTACTGAGTTTTAATTTGTGGAAGCAATGAAACAAGCAATATAATGCCTATCTCGTTCACCACTAGAGTAACAGCAGTAGCAAATTCGGTCAAGCATGTGAGTAAGTAAAAGATGTAGATCAGCAGGGAATCAAACTAGTTCAAAGAAATCTATAACCAAATTTACAGTAACAATCATCTAGTATTAATCAATGGTTCTATTTTGATCCAAACTAGATGAATTCAAGGCTAATCTATTATGTGACAGTAGAGGAGTGAGTGCTATTGTACAGTTAGAAAAATGCTACACACAGAGTGGTACGTATATACATTCAGTAATAGGTGTAGAACAATAAACAGAGCAAGCAGGCGAGGTTGGTTGGTGAGTCAGACTGGCCCTGCAATCCGACGAACATGACGACATTGGGCTTGCCCTTCTTGGGGGTGAAGACCGGCTTCCTTGGATCTAGCATGTTGCAGAGCTCCGTGAAGACGGCCTGCAGCAGGAAAAACACAAGGGCATCAGCCTCCAACCGACCAGTCCCCCCTGGCACGCGCGTCCCTCGATCGAATAGCGCAGGAAATGAATTGAGGGAGGTGGAGCGGGCAGGACCTGCTGTATGATGCGCCGCTTGTTGGTGCCGGCGGCGAGGGTCTCGAGGTTGACGATCTTCCGGACGTCAGACTGCAGGAGCGCGGGGGAGATCTCGTTGAGGCACTCCCCGAGAACCTTCTCGTCGATCACCGTGGCATTGCCCATCTGCGCAAGCGCGCGGGAGATGCTCCTGCCCAGCTGCGCGAGCACCATCTTGGCTGGGCCCTCGGGGGGTCTGGCCTCGTCGCCGGCGGGGTGGGGTTCCGGCGGCGGTCAGGGGCGGTGCACGGCGCGATCTGGGAGCGGGGGTGGGGAAGGGGACGCGGACGGGAGGAGAACTGGCCGGGGGAGATGGGGAAGATTTTGGTTGGGGATGGGGATTGGGGAACGTGATGGGGATTGGGGACGGCATCTGCGGGACGTGATGGGCGTCACTACGGGACCAATCGAGGAAGGAGGTGGTGGCGGGACGCGCCGCTGCAGGACGGGGAGGAGGTGGCGGCGGCGAGGAGATGAGGGAGGGGGTGGATCTGGCCGCCGCCATGGCCATGGCCGTGCCATGCAGCTAGGTTGGTGGGCGTCGAAGAGGGCGGAGCACAGTCGCCGTCGCCGCACCGAAATTGGTGGGAACGCCACCCTCGAAACCCTAGCCGTGGGAAGGGGTTGGGGATGAGCTACCGGGGCCGTGAGAGGCAGATCTGGCCGGAGGGGAGGGAAGAGCGGAGGCAGGGGAGCTCGGATCTGGGCTGCGCGCCGGCGAGGCCCGCCGGAACATGCCGGAACAAGAGGCGTAGGTGGCGGTGACAAGGGTTTCGGGGGAGGGATTGTGAGGGAGTGAGGGGCAGAGAAAGAAAGGAGGCGGGGGTGGATGGAAAACGGCCACGAGTAGAGCTTAGGTGGGCTCGGGGTTGGTGTGGTCGGCCGAGGATTGCCGTTGGATCTGCGAGCATCCGACGGTGTTCCATGCACGATCTGCATGAGACGTTCACAGACCAATCAAAATGCAGTATCACGTTATGACCATTTAAATTGGTCGTATTTGGCTAAAAATAGCGTGTTAAAATCATATCAGCTATTTTATGACCTGAGAAAATTCAAAAAGGAAATGAAAAACCTTGTCATTGTGTCACCAAATGTGAATAAGTTTTCAGGAAAATTAACAAACATGAAATAAGATAAATATCTTTAAAAATATGTCATGAGAAATGATTTTTTGGTAAAAAAAAACATTTTCCTTTTTTCGAGTGCCCAAAATTAGTTTTTTTGTAAAGGACCTACCATATATTTGTTTCAAAATTGTACCAAATCAATTTTATAAAATACTAGGACATATTTAATGCACAATTGACCAAATGGTTGGGTGTAAAAAGTTTTGATCCACCTCTCGTGAAAAAGACAAATTTCCGCTGATTCAGTAGGAAGCGGGTCAAATTTGAACTGCAGCTGCCTCATAGTTTGTTCTTTATTTTTTCAAAAAATCATTTCTAGGTACATAAGTATCTATTTAATCAGAGAAACGTCAAAAAAAATTCAAGATTCAACCACTAGCTAGGAACGGTCAAACCCGCCGTTTTGATCGCATTTTGAAACGGGCATAAAAAATTCAAAAAAATCAAAAAATTGGAAAACCTTCACATTGTGTCATTATATGTGACCAAGTTTCCAGGAAAAATATTAAACTTGTAATACGGCAATTATTTTAAAAATGTGTTCTCGGAAATGAGCTGTCATGCGTGAGGATTCACGGTTTTCAAGCCAAATGATCAATCTTATGGCCACATTCATGGCATAGTTTGTTCAAATGATCTCATATTGTGCTAAAGGGTGCATCTTGGAATTCCAAACAATGTTTCCTAAGGGCGTTTTCATTTTCTTTGCATGGAAAATTCATTTTCCATTTTCCGAGTGCCCGAATTGAGTTCTTTTTGTGAAGGAGCTACCATATATTTGTTGCAAAATTGGGCCATATCATTTTTATAAAATACTAGGCCATATTTGATTCATAATTGACCAAATAGTTGGGTGGCAAAATCCTTGATCCACCTCTGGTGAAAAAGACAAATTCTCGCCGATTTAGCTGGAGGCGGGTCAAATTTGAACTGCAGCTGCCTCATAGTTTGCTCTTTACTTTTTCAAAAAATCATTTCTAGGTACATAAGTATCTATTTAATCAGAGAAATATCAAAAATATTTAAGATTCAACCACTAGCTAGGAACGGTCAAACCCGCCGTTTTGATCGCATTTCGAAACAGGCATAAAAAATTCAAAAAATTCAAAAAATTGGAAAACCTTCGCATTGTATCATTATATGTGACCAAGTTTCCAGGAAAAATATTAAACTTGTAATACAACAATTATTTTAAAAAAGTGTTCTCAGAAATGAGCTATCATGCGTGAAGATTCAGGGTTTTCAAGCCAAATGATCAATCTTTTGGCCACATTCATGGCATAGTTTGTTCAAATGATCTCATATTGTGCACAAGGGTGCATCTTGGAATTCCAAACAATGTTGCCTAAGGGAGTTTTCATTTTCTTTGCACAGAACATTCATTTTCCATTTTCCGAGTGCCCGAATTGAGTTCTTTTTGTGAAGGAGCTACCATATAGTTGTTGCAAAATTGGACCATATCATTTTTCTAAAATACTAGGCCATATTTGATTCACAATTGACCAAATAGTTGGGTGTCAAAAAGCCTTGATCCACATCTGGTGAAAAAGACAAATTCCCGCCGATTTAGTTGGAAGCGGGTCAAATTTGAACTGCAGCTGCCTCATTGTTTGCTCTTTATTTTTTCAAAAAATCATTTCTAGGTACATAAGTATCTATTTAATCAGAGAAACATCAAAAGTTTTCCAAGATTCAACCACTAGCTAGGAACGGTCAAACCCGCCGTTTTGATCGCATTTCGAAACGGGCATAAAAAATTCAAAAAAATCAAAAAATTGGAAAACCTTCGCATTGTGTCATTATATGTGACCAAGTTTCCAGGAAAAATATTAAACTTGTAATACGACAATTATTTTAAAAAGGTGTTCTTAGAAATGAGCTATCATGCGTGAAGATTCAGGGTTTTCAAGCCAGATGATCAATCTTATGGCCACATTCATGGCATAGTTTGTTCAAGTGATCTCATATTGTGCACAAGAGTGCATCTTGGAATTTCAAACAATGTAGCCTAAGGGAGTTTTCATTTTGTTTGCACAAAACATTCATTTTCCATTTTCCGAGTGCCCGAATTGAGTTTTTTTTTCTGAAGGAGCTACCATATATTTGTTGCAAAATTGGACCAAACCATTTTTCTAAAATATTAGGCCATATTTAATGCATAATTGACAAAATGGTTGGGTGTCAAAAGTTTTGATCCACCACTTGTGAAAAGGACAAATTTCTGCCGATTCAGCAGGAAGTGGGTCAATTTTGAACTGCATCTACCTTATAGTTTGCTCTTTATTTAAAAAAAATCATTTCTAGGTATATAAGTATCTATTTAATCAGAAATACATGGTTTGGTGGCGATACATCGAGGTTTGGATGGTGGACGAGGGCCCCAACTCCAGAGCGCGTAAACTCGCATGCCCGCCATGTGGTCACCGCGTGACCGTGGCATTGCCATGTGTTCTGGGCGGCCTAGGCATGTCTAGGGGGTTGGGTACTCCCCAGGCATGTGCTAGGAAGAAAATTACAACATAAGATTCTCATGAGGAGACCGAACTATGCTCAAACATGAATTAGCAGCCAAGTGTTTGATTAGCGATACGGGAAATGCACGTGGCCAATGGGTGTGAGTTTTGGCTGAGGATGATAATCTACCAAGAAGACTGTCTTCATGATTTTTTATCTCAAAAGGAGGAGCCTAGGTGGTACTTTCTTTGCAAAGTACCACAATGGACAGAAATATGAATGTTGAAGCTCGGCTCAAAATAATGAATGGATTGAGCTGAAATTTGGTGGGGTGGTTATTTGGGTATAGGAAAGCACTGTAGAAAATTGATACCATTTGGACATGCCAAAGTGGTACTTCCTTCACAATGCTATTCCCTGGATAGAAACTTGGGAAAATTAGCGAGAGAAATTGGATAAATGAAATGAGCTCAAATTTGGTGTAGGTAAGTTACATAGGTATGGTCATGCCCTGGTAAATTTTCAGATCATTTGGGTAAGCCTAGTAGTACTTACTTCACAAAGTTTCTCTCGAGATAGAAACTTTGGAAATTTCCTGAGAAAGATTTACCAGGAAAATGGAGATGAATATTATCATGTGGCAATGATTTGGGTATGGAAGACTGCCCAAAAAGTTTGAGGGTAATAGGAGGGATCTGGATAACACTTGCTTTGCAATGTGCCAATCTGGCCATAAAATATAAATTGAACCTGGGCTCACATAGATGATTTGACTGAGCTGCAATTTGTAGGGTGATAATTTGGGCATCTGAAGGAAATGTATAAATTTCATGTCATTTGGATATATAAAAATGGTACTTCCTTCACAATGCTTCTAGGTGGAAAAAAACTTTGGAAATTTTCCGAGGAAGATTTACTGGACAAATGGAGCTGAATTTTGTCATGAGGCAATGATTTGGATAGGAAAGAGTGCCCAAAATTTTTGAGGGCAATCAAGAATATATAAATAGCACTTCCTTCCCAAAG
Organism: Triticum aestivum; assembly: GCF_018294505.1. Lineage (NCBI taxonomy): Eukaryota > Viridiplantae > Streptophyta > Magnoliopsida > Poales > Poaceae > Triticum > Triticum aestivum. The sequence goes on along the minus strand of NC_057812.1, from coordinate 344,396,046 downwards.
TATTGTTGTGAACATAATAGGAAAATGAATATTGTTGAATTATTTTTGAACTAGGCAAGGAAGGATTTTTACATATTTGACGAAGATATGACCCAAAGAATTTATGAGATTTTTTGGGGAATTTTGGGAATGACAGAAATATAGGTTGCTTCACAACCTAAGGCAAAAATTGACACATGGACATGACACATAGGCAAAACTGATGAGATGGCGCCTAGTCATCACAACCCACCACAATTTACAAGGCTATGACAATCTATATTGGTCGTTAACAACTAGAGATAAGGCAGCGGACCAACGCTGTTTGCTTTATGACCATTTCATGTAAGGAAATTACGACCTTTCTGACCAAAATGGTCGCAATGGTTTAGGGTTTGGAGCCCCCCGAACAGTTTTTGACCAATTGGTCTCAAATGGTCATAGATCTATGATCAATTCTTCCAGGGTCACTGACAGAAGGTCACTAGTTGACACATTTCTTGCAGTGAATCAATATAAGTGATATGATATGGCCATCATCATCTTGTGCCTTTGATCTCCATCTCCAAAGCACCGTCATGATCACCATCGTCACCGGCTTGACACCTTGATCTCCATCGAAGCATCCTTGTCGTCTCGCCAACTATTGCTTCTACGACTATCGCTACCGCTTAGTGATAAAGTAAAGCAATTACATGGCGATTGCATGTCATACAATAAAGCGACAACCATATGGCTCGTGCCAGTTGCCGATAACTGTGTTACAAAACATGATCATCTCATACAATAAAATTTAGCATCATGTCTTGACCATATCACATCACAACATGCCCTGCAAAAACAAGTTAGACGTCCTCTACTTTGTTGTTGCAAGTTTTACGTGGCTACTACGGGCTGAGCAAGAACCATTCTTACCTACGCATCAAAAACCACAACACGGTATAGTGATTGCTTTTTGATCTTCAGAAAGAACCCTGTTCATTGAATCCGATTCAACTGAAGTTGGAGAAACTAACACCCACATGCCACCTGTGTGCGAAGCACGTCGGTAGAACCAGTCTCGCGTAAGCCTACGCGTAATGTCGGTCTGAGCCGCTTCATCCAACAATACCGCTGAATCAAGAATCAACTAGTGACGGCAAGCAATATTTATATACCCACGCCCACAACTCCTTTGTGTTCTACTCGTGCATATAACATCTATGCATAGACCTGGCTCGGATGCCACTGTTGGGGAACACAATAATTTCAAAAAAATTCCTACGCACATGCAAGATCTATCATCGTGATGCATAGCAACGAGAGGGTAAGAGTGATGTCCACGTACCCTCGTAGACCGTAAGCGGAACCATTATGACAACGTAGTTGATGTAGTCATACGTCTTCACGATCCGACCAATCCTAGTATCGAAAGTACGACACCTCCGCGATCTGCACACCTTCGGATCGGTGACGTCCCACGAACTCTTGATCCAGTTGAGTGTCGAGGGAGAGCTTCGTCAGCACGACGGCGTGATGACGGTGATGATGAAGCTACCGGCGCAGGGCTTCGCCTAAGCACTACGACGATATGACCGAGGTGGATTATGGTGGAGAGGGGCACCGCACCCGGCTAAGAGATCAATGATCAACTTGTGTGTCTATGGGGTGCCCCCCGCCGTATATAAAGGAGTGGGGGAGGGGGAGAGGGCCGGCCTCCTAGGCGCGCCCAAGGGGGGAGTCCTACTCCCGGTGGGAGTAGGATTCCCCCTTCCCTAGTTGGAGTAGGAGAGGGAAGGAAGGGGAAGAGGGAGACAAGGAAAGGGGGGCCGGCCCCCCTCCCAATTCGGATTGGGCTTGGGGGCGCGCCCCTACCTTGGCCGCCTCCTCCTCCTTTCCACTATGGCCCATTAAGGCCCATTGACTCCCCAGGGGGTTCCGGTAACCCCCCGGTACTCCGGTATATGCCCGAACTCTCTCGAAACCTTTCCGATGTCCAAACATAGTCATCCAATATATCGATCTTTATGTCTCGACCATTTCGAGACTCCTCGTCATGTCCATGATCACATCCGGGACTCTGAACTACCTTCGGTACATCAAAACACATAAACTCATAATACTGATCATCACCGAACATTAAGCGTGCGGACCCTATGGGTTCAAGAACTATGTAGACATGACCGAGACACGTCTCCGGTCAATAACCAATAGAGGAACCTGGATGTTCATATTGGCTCCCACATATACTACGAAGAACTTTATCGGTCAAACTGCATAACAACATACGTTGTTCCCTTTGTCATCGGTATGTTACTTGCCCGAGATTCGATCGTCGGTATCTCAATACCTAGTTCAATCTCATTACTAGCAAGTCTCTTTACTCATTTCGTAATGCATCATCCCATAACTAACTCATTAGTCACATTGCTTGCAAGGCTTATAGTGATGTGCATTACCAAGAGGGCCCAGAGATACCTCTCCGATACTCGGAGTGACAAATCCTAATCTCGATCTATGCCAACTCAACAAAAACCATCGGAGACACCTGTAGAGCATCTTTATAGTCACCCAGTTATGTTGTGACGTTTGATAGCACACTAAGTGTTGCTCCGATATTCAGGAGTTGCATGATCTCATAGTCATAGGAACATGTATATGTTATGGAGAAAGCAATAACAACAAACTAAATGATCATCATGCTAAGCTAACAGATGGGTCAAGTCAATCACATCATTCTCTAATGATGTGATCCCATTAATCAAGTGAAAACTCATGTCTATGGTTAGGAAACATAACCATCATTGATTCAACGAGCTAGTCAAGTGGAGGGATACTAGTGACACTCTGTTTGTCTATGTATTCACACATGTACTAAGTTTCCGGTTAATACAATTCCAGCATGAATAATAAACATTTATCATGATATAAGGAAATATAAATAACAACTTTATTATTGCCTCTAGGGCATATTTCCTTCACATTGATGACCTTGACAAAATTGCAGAGACCCGCACTGTATCTCAAGAAGAGATTGAATTGAAAAATCAATCTAATGAGAAGGTTGCCCAGCTTTTGTGAGAAGAGGAGATAAAATACTACCAGAGGTCCAAACCTGACTTCATCCTAATGGGGGACAGTAATACAAGATACTTCAATTGGTCGCCAACGGTCAACATAGGAAGAAATGTATTCATAGTCTCCAATAGGGTGAGGGGCGGATCGCAGGTCAGGAGGAGCTCAAAAAGTATATCACCAGCTACTACAAATCTTTGTTCGGGGCACCGGATGAAGGGAACGTCACCCTTGATGAGACCCAAACAGATGATATTCCACAAGTCACGGCAGAAGAGAATGATATCCTCACGTCACCTTTCTCAGAAGAGGAGGTGAGAGCGACGGTGTTCCAAATGGAACACAACAAAGCTCTAGGCCCTGATGGTTTCCCCGCAGAATTCTATCAGAATTTCTGGGATATCATCAAGGCTGGCCTTTTGGAGTTCTTCAATTGTCTTCATGCCGATCGACTTGACCTATTCAGGCTAAACTTTGGTGAGATTGTTTTGTTGTCGAAGATTAAGGAGGACGAACGGATACAATAGTTTAGACCTATATGCCTCCTTAATGTCAGCTTCAAGATTTTCACCAAAGTAGCTATGAATAGGTTAAACTTGATAGCTGACCGTGTTGTCCGGCCATCTCAAACGGCCTTCATGCAAGGAAGGAATATACTAGATGGTGTAGTAATCCTGCATGAGGACATCCATGAGATGCACCGTAAAAACATGAGTGGAGTGGTATTCAAAATTGACTTTGAAAAAGCCTATGACAAGGTCAAGTGGTCTTTCCTCCAATAGGCCCTAAGGATGGAAGGTTTCTCCGACAAATGGCGCTAGTGGATCCAAAATTTTGTCACTGGAGGAAGTTGAAGGAAATATGCCCTGGAGGCAATAATAAAGTTGTTATTTATATTTCCTTACATCATGATAAATGTTTATTATTCATTCTAGAATTGTATTAACCGGAAACTTAGTACATGTGTGAATACATAGACAAACAGAGTGTCCCTAGTATGCCTCTACTTGACTAGCGCATTAATCAAAGATGGTTAAGTTTCCTAGACATGGACATGTGTTGTCATTTGATGAACGGGATCACATCATTAGAGAATGATGTGATGGACAAGACCCATCCGTTAGCTTAGCATAATGATCGTTTAGTTTATTGCTATTGCTTTCTTCATGACTTATACTTGTTCCGATGACTATGAGATTATGCAACTCCCGAATACCGGAGGAACACTTAGTGTGCTATGAAACATCACAATTTAATTGGGTGATTATAAACATGCTCTACAGGTGTCTCTGATGGTGTTTGTTGGGTTGGCATAGATTGAGATTAGGATTTGTCTCTCCATGTATCGGAGAGGTATCTCTGGGCCCTCTTGGTAATGCTCATCACTATAAGCCTTGCAAGCAATGTGACTAATGAGTTAGTTGCGGGATGAAGTATTACGGAACGAGTAAAGAGACTTGTCGGTAACGAGATTGAACTAGGTGTGATGATATCGACGATCGAATCTCGGGCAAGTAACATACCGATGACAAAGGGAACAACGTATGCTGTTATGCGGTTTGACCGATAAAGATCTTCGTAGAATATGTAGGAACCAATATGAGCATCCAGGTTCCGCTATTGGTTATTGACCGGAGATGAGTCTCGTTCATGTCTACAGTGTTCTCGAACCCGTAGTGTCCACACGCTTAACGTTCGATGACGATTGGTATTATGAGTTATGTGATTTGGTGTACCGAAGGTTGTTCGGAGTCCCGGATGAGATCACGGACATGACGAGGAGTCTTGAAATGGTCGACACGTAAAGATCAATATATTGGAAGGCTATATTCAGACATCGGAAAGGTTCCGAGTGATTCGAGTATTTTTTGGAGTACCAGGAAGTTACGGGAATTCACCGGGAGAAGTAATGGGCCTTATTGGGCTCTAGTGGAGAGAGGGGAGAAGGGCCAAGAGGTGGCGCGTGCCTCCCCCCTGCCCAAACCGAATTGGACAAGGGGTGGGGGCGCGGCCCCCTTTCCTTCTCCCTCTCCCTCTCTTTCCTTCTCTCCTACTCCGAATAGGAAAGAGGAGGGGAATCCTACTTGGACTGGAGAGTCCTAGTAGGATTCCCCACACCTGGCGCGCCCCTTAGGGCCAGCCACCTCTTCCCTCCCCTCCTTTATATACGTGGCCAGGGGGCACCCCATAGACACACAAGTTGATGTTTAGCCATGTGCGGTGCCCCCCTTCGTAGTTTTCCACCTCGGTCATATTGTCGTACTGCTTAGGCGAAGCCCTGCGTCGGTAACTTCATCATCACCATCAACACGTCGTCGTGCTGATGCAACTCACCCTCGGCCTCAACTGGATCAAGAGTACGAGGGACGTCACCGAGATGAACATGTGCAGATCGCGGAGGTGTCGTGCGTTCGGTACTTGATCGGTTGGATCATGAAGACGTTCGACTACATCAACCGTGTTTCATAATGCTTCCGCTTTCGGTCTACGAGGGTACATAGACATACTCTTCCCCTCTCGTTGCTATGCATCTCCTAGATAGATTTTGTGTGATTGTATCATCTTTTTTTGAAATACTGTGTTTCCCAACAGTGATATCAAAGCCAGCTCTATGCGTAGATGTTATATGCATGAGTAGAACACAAAGAGTTGTGGGCGATAATAGTCATACTACTTACCAGCATGTCATACTTTGATTCGACGGTATTGTTGGATGAACCGTCCCAGACCGACATTACATGACCGCGTTCATGAGACTGGTTCTACCGACGTGCTTCGCACACAGGTGGCTAGTGGGTGTCTATTTCTCCAACTTTAGTTGAATCATGTGTGACTACGCCCAGTCCTTGTTGAAGGTTAAAACGGCACACTTGACAAAAAATCGTTGTGGTTTTCGATGCGTAGGTAAGAACGATTCTTGCTAGAAGCCCGTAGCAGCCACATAAAACTTGCAGCAACAAAGTAGAGGACGTCTAACTTGTTTTTGCAGGGCATGTTGTGATGTGATATGGTCAAGACATGATGAGATATAAATTGTTGTATGAGATGATCATGTTTTGTTAAAGTTATCGTCAACTGGCAGGAGCCTTATGGTTGGCTCTTTATTGCATATGATGCAAGTGCTATATAATTGCTTTACTTTATCGCTATGCGATAGCAACAGTTGCAAAAGCAATAGTTGGCGAGGCGACCATGTGATGACACGTTGATAGAGATCAAGATGATGGAGATCATGGTGTCATGCCAGTGACGATGGAGATCATGTCGGTACTTTGGAGATGGAGATTAAAGGCACAAGATGATGATGGCCATATCATGTCACATATTTTGATTGCATGTGAATTGTGATGTTTATCTTTTATGCATGTTATTTTTCTTAGTACGACGGTAGCATTATGAGATGATCCCTTACTAAAATTCCGAGGTATAAGTGTTCTCCCTAAGTATGCACCATTGTGACAGTTCTTCGTGCTGAGACACCACATGATGATCGGGTGTGATAAGTGATAACCCACAAGTATATGGGATCGCAAAAGTTTTTTAGTGTAGAATATTAAACCCAAATTTATTGATTCGGCACAAGGGAGCCAAAGAATATTCTCAAGTATTAGCAGCTGAGTTGTCAATTCAACCACACCTGGAAACTTAATATCTGCAGCAAGGTATTTAGTAGCAAAGTAATATGGTAGTAATGGTAGCGGTAGCAAAAGTAATATTTTTGGTTTTATAGTGATTGTAATAGTAACAACGGAAAATTAAATAAGCGAAGAACAATATGTGAAAAGCTTGTAGGCAATGGATCAGTGATGGATAATTATGTCAGATGCGATTCCTCATGCAATAGTTATAACATAGGGTGACACAGAACTAGCTCCAGTTCATCAATGTAATGTGGGCATGTATTCCGAATATAGTCATACGTGCTTATGGAAAAGAACTTGGATGACATCTTTTGTCCTACCCTCCCGTGGCAGTGGGGTCCTATTGGAAACTAAGGGATATTAAGACCTCCTTTTAATAGAGTACCGGACCAAATCATTAACACATAGTGAATACATGAACTCCTCAAACTACGGTCATCACCGGTAAGTATCCCAATTATTGTCACTTCAGGGTTAACGGATCATAACACATAATAGGTGACTATAGACTTGCAAGATAGCATCAAGAACTCACATATATTCATGAAAACATAATAGGTTCAGATCTGAAATCATGGCACTCGGGCCCTAGTGACAAGCATTAAGCATAGCAAAGTCATAGCAACATCAATCTCAGAACATAATGGATACAAGGGATCAAACCCTAACAAAACTAACTCGATTACATGATAAATCTCATCCAACCCATCACCGTCCAGCAAGCCTACGATGGAATTACTCACGCACGGCGGTGAGCATCATGAAATTGGTGATGGAAGAAGGTTGATGATGACGATGGCGACGGATTCCCCTCTCCGGAGCCCCGAACGGACTCCAGATCAGCCCTCCCGAGAGAGTTTAGGGCTTGGCGGCGGCTCCGTATCATAAAACACGATGAATTCTTCTCTCTGATTTTTTTCTCCCCAAACACAAATATATAGAGTTGGAGTTGAGGTCGGAGGAGCACCGGGGGGCCCACGAGGCAGGGGGCACGCCTAGGGGGGTAGGCGCGCCCCCACCCTCGTGGACAGTGTGTGGGCCCCCTGGACTTTATTCTTTCGCCAGTATTTTTTATATATTCTAAAAATAATCTCCGTTGATTTTCAGGTCATTCCAAGAACTTTTATTTCTGCACAAAAATAACACCATGGCAATTCTGCTAAAAACAACGTCAGTCCGGGTTAGTTCCATTCAAATCATGCAAGTTAGAGTCCAAAACAAGGGCAAAAGTGTTTGAAAAAGTAGATACGACGGAGACGTATCAACTCCCCCAAGCTTAAACCTTTTCTTGTCCTCAAGCAATTCAGTTGATAAACTGAAAGTGATAAAGAAAAACTTTTACAAACTCTGTTTGCTCTTGTTGTTGTAAATATGTAAAGCCAGCATTCAAGTTTTCAGCAAAGATTATGAACTAACCATATTCACAATAACATTTAGGTGTCATGTTTACTCATATCAATGGCATAATCAACCAGCGAGCAATAATAATAAATCTCGGATGACAACACTTTCTCAAAACCATCATAATATGATATAACAACATGGTATCTCGCTAGCCCTTTCTGAGACCGCAAAACATAAATGCAGAGCACCCCTGAAGATCAAGGACTGACTAGACATTGTAATTCATGGTAAAAGAGATCCAGTCAAGTCATACTCAATGTAAACTAACAATAATACATGCAAATGACAGCGGTGCTCTCCAACTGGTGCTTTTTAATAAGAGGATGATGACTCAACATAAAAATAAATAGATAAGCCCTTCGCAGAGGGAAGCAGGGATTTGTAGAGGTGCAAGAGCTCCGTTTTGAAATAGAGATGAACAATATTTTGAGCGGTATACTTTCATTGTCAACGTAACAACCGAGAGATCTCGATATCTTCCATGCTACACACATTATAGGCGGTTCCCAAGCAGAATGGTAAAGTTTATACTCCCCCACCACCAACAAGCATCAATCCATGGCTTGCCCGAAACAACGGGTGCCTCAAACTAACAACAATCTTGGGGGAGTTTTGTTTGCAATTATTTTGATTTGATTTGAGCATGGGACTGGGCATCCCGGTGACCAACCATTTTCTCGTGAGTGAGGAGCGGAGTCCACTCCTCTTGAGAATAACCCGCCTAGCATGGAAGATACAGACAGCCCTAGTTGATACATGATCTATTCGAACGTACAAAACAGAATGTTTATTTGAAGGTTTAGAGTTTGGCACATACAAATTTACTTGGAACGTTAGTAGATACTGTATATAGGAAGGTATGGTGGACTCATATGGAATAACTTTTGGGGTTTATGGAGTTGGATGCACAAGCAGTATTCCCGCTTAGTACAAGTGAAGGCTAGAAAGAGACTGGGGAGCAACCAGCTAGAGAGCGACAACAGTCATGAACATGCATTAAAATTAATCAACACTGAATGCAAGCATGAGTAGGATATAATTCACCATGAACAGAAATATCGTGGAGGCTATGTTGATTTTGTTTCAACTACATGCATGAACATGCGCCAAGTCAAGCCACTCGAATCGTTCAAAGGAGGATACCACCCTATCATACCACATCACAACCATTTTAATATCATGTTGGCACGCAAGGTAAACCATTATAAACTCCTAGCAAATTAAGCATGGCATAAGAAACTATAATCTTTAATTGTCAATGCAAACATATTTCACTCATAATAGGCTGAATCAGGAACGATGAACTAATCATATTTACAAAAACAAGAGAGGCCGAGTTCATACCAGCTTTCCTCATCTCAATCAGTTCATCATATATCGTCACTATTGCCTTTCACTTGCACGACCGAATAATGTGGATAATAATAATAGTGCACGTGCACTGGACTAAGCTGGAATCTGCAAGCATTCAAATCAAGAGAGAAGACAAGGTAATATGGGCTCTTTGTTAGATCAACAATAATGCATATGAGAGCCACTCAACATTTTCATCATGGTCTTCTCCTCTCGACCCCCAAAGAAAAAGAAAAGAAACAAAACTATTTACACGGGGAAGCTCCGAACAAGCAAAAGAAGAACGAGAAATCTTTTTGGGTTTTCTTTTTAATTACTACTACTATAGGCATGGAAAGTAAACTAGCTAAAAGCTATAACTAATTTTTTTGGTTTTTCTTAAGGTTTTTCAAACACACAAGAAGAAAGCTTAAAAATAAAATAAACTAGCATGGATGATACAATGAAAAAGTATGAGCACCGACAACTGGCATGAGTGTGTGAACATGAATGTAATGTCGGTGAGAAATACGTACTCCCCCAAGCTTAGGCTTTTTGGCCTAAGTTGGTCTATGCCCAAGGATCAAAACTGCTCTCTCTAGTGTACCGAGGAGGGTCTTCGGGGTGCCACTGGTTGGCGATCTCCTCCGGATCCCACTGATAAACAGACTGACGGTGAGGATTACATAGTGGCTCTGGCTCTGGAGCTGATGTCAGGCACTGGTATGCCTGAACGGCCTCCGGCAAAATAAGGTACGTGCCTGCAAATATGTTGAACAAAGAGGGAGCAGGCAAGGTAATAGTCTCAAAGTGTTTCTTATCAAATATCTGTCTATAGTTAAGCATCTTCTTCTTATTCTTAACAATAAAATCATGTGCTACCATGCTCTTATAATCTAGAAAAATATGAGGCAGCAACTTTTCCTCTTTCACATAATGCCTAATAGGTATGTTAAAGTGTGCAGCAAGGTGCGAGGCGAAGATGCCTCCTAAGATGGGACCCTTCGTACGGTTCAGATTTAACCATTTAGCAACAATAGCGCCTAAACTAAAAGTGGTATCACGAAACAAAGCATGGCACAAAATAAAAATATTAGGGGCACTAAGATTTCCACAGTTCCCGCGACCAATTAAGCATCTATTAGCAAATATTGCAAAGTAACGTAGAACAGGAAAATGTACGCTAGTGATTCTTGCATCGAAAACTTTCCTCGTTTCCCCTACAACAATTGTATCAATAAATCCCTCCACATCATTATGATGTGGTTCCTCTATGCTGCCCTCAAAGCGTATCCTACACACCCGGCAAAAATCATAAAGCCGCATCTCCTTATGCTCATCATATAAATAAAGTTCCACCGAAGGTGGTGATCTCCTTGCATGGAAATGAAAATTTTGCACAAAAATATTGGTGAGTAAGAGATACTGTTCACGCTAGTCGTGGAGGAAGTCGGTGAGGCTTGCATTCTCAGCCAAACAATAAAAATCTTCATAAATCCCGGCTTCTCTCAAGAACTCATCACAAGGCCATTCACACGGCCGAACCTCCGCAGCATGAGGGAGATTATACTTGGGCTTCTTATTCTCTTCACTTTGCTTATCCTTCGAGCTTTGGCTCGATGAGCCCCTCAAAAATCTCTTCATCTTTTTCGAAGAACGATCCCCCAAAGCAGTTTTGTGAATGGAGCTTTGAGCAAGGAGATCGAAAATGGCAGCAAGATGAGCTAGAACTCGGGTTTGATCTGGTCGGTGATTTTTTCTGGAGGAAGACGAAGTGTGTGGGTGCAAGAATAAGTGGATGGGACCCATGAGGCACGGGGCGCACCCTCCACCCTCGTGGGCACATGGTGGGTCCCCCTGGTGTGTTCTTAGTGCCAAAAATCCTCAAATATTCTAGAAAAAATCATATTTCATTTTCAGGGCATTTGGAGAACTTTTATTTTGGGGGTATTTTTTATTGCAAGGATAATTCAGAAAACAGGCAGAAAAATACTATTTTGCTTTATTTAATATAAATAACAGAAAGTAAAAAGAGGGTACAGAAAGTTATGCTTTCTAACTTCATCCATCTCATGCTCACCAAAAGGAATCCACCAACAAGGTTGATCAGGTCTTGTTAACAAACTCATTTCAAATAACATGAAACCGGAGAAATTTTGAATAACACTAGGTTACCTCAACGGGGATATGCACATCCCCAACAAAAAGAATATCATATTTCTTCTTGACAGTAGGAAGAGGAAATTCAAAACCTCCAATAGTGATTGTTGAAATTTTTCCAATAGAATTGATATTGTGGAATTGAGGTTGTTTCTTCACAAAGTGTACCGTATGCTCATTACCATTAACATGAAAAGTGACATTGCCATTGTTGCAATCAATAACAGCCCCTGCAGTATTCAAAAAGGGTCTACCAAGAATAATAGACATATTATCGTCCTTGGGAATATCAAGAATAACAAAGTCTGTTAAAATAGTAACGTTTGCAACCACAACAGGCACATCCTCACAAATACCGACATGTATAGCAGTTGATTTATCAGCCATTTGCAAAGATATTTCAGTAGGTGTTAACTTATTCAAATCTAGTATACGATATAAAGAGAGAGGCATAACACTAACACCGGCTCCAAGATCACACAAAGCAGTTTTAACATAGTTTCTTTTAATGGAGCATGGTATAGTTGGTACTCCTAGATCTCCAAGTTTCTTTGGTATTCCACCCCTCAAAGTGTAATTAGCAAGCATGGTGGAAATTTCAGCTTCCGGTATCTTTCTTTTGTTAGTAACAATATCCTTCATGTACTTAGCATAAGGATTCATTTTAAGGATATCAGTCAAACGCATACGCAAAAAGATAGGTCTAATCATTTCAGCAAAGCGCTCAAAATCCTCATCATCCTTTTTCTTGGATGGTTTAGGAGGAAAAGGCATGGGTTTCTGAACCATGGTTCTCTTTCCTTACCGTGCTTCCTAGAAACAAAGTCTCTCTTATCATAACGTTGATTCTTTGATTGTGGGTTATTAGGATCAACAATAGGTTCAATCTCTACATCATTGTAATTGCTAGGTTGAGCATCAACATGAACATCATCATTAACATTATCACTAGGTTCATGTTCATTACCAAATTGTGTCTCAGCATTAGAAATAGAAATATCATTGGGATTCTCAGATGTGTCAACAACAGGTTCACTAGGAGCATGCAAAGTCCTATCATTTTTATTTTTCTTCTTCTTAGAAGAACTAGGTGCATCAACATTAGTTCTCTAGGAATGTTGCTCAATTCTCTTAGGGTGGCCCTCGGGATACAAAGGTTCCTGAGTCATTTTACCCCCTCTAGTCATAGCTCTAACAACATTATCATTTTTCTTATTATTTAATTCATTGAGCAAATCATTCTGAGTCTTAAGTACTTGTTCTACTTGAGTGGTAACCATAGAAGCATGTTTACTAATAAGTTTAAGTTCACCTTTAACTCTAGACATATAATCACTCAAGTGTTCAAGCATATCAGCATTGCGTTTCAATTGTCTACCAACATAAGCATTGAAGTTTTCTTGTTTAACAATAAAATTATCAGACTCATCTAAACATTGGCTAGGATACTTATAACGAGGAATATCACCTTCATCAAATCTATAGAGAGAATTTACCTTTACTACCTGTATCGGATTATCATGACCATGTATTTCTTCAATAGGTGGTAAATTCTTAACATCTTCAGCTTTAATACCTTTTTCTTTCATAGATTTCTTTGCCTCTTGCATATCTTCAGGACTGAGAAATAGAATACCCCTTTTCTTTGGAGTTGTCTTAGGAGTTGGTTCAGGAAGTGTACAACCATTTTCATTACTCAATATATTATTCAATAGCAATTCAGCTTGATCAACAGTTCTTTCCCTAAAAACACAACCAGCACAACTATCCAGGTAGTCTCTGGAAGCATCGGTTAGTCCATTATAAAAGATATCAAGTATTTCATTTTCTTGAGAGGATGATCAGGCAAAGCATTAAGTAATTGGAGAAGCCTCCCCCAAGCTTGTGGGAGACTCTCTTCTTCAATTTGCACAAAAATATATATCCCCCTTAAAGCAGCTTGTTTCTTATGAGCGGGGAAATAGTTAGCAGAGAAGTAATAAATCATATCCTGGGTACTATGCACACAACCAGGATCAAGAGAATTAAACCATATTTTAGCATCACCCTTTAATGAGAATGGAAATAACTTAAGGATAAAGTAATAGCGAGTTTTCTCATCATTAGTGAATAAGGTGGCTATATCATTTAATTTAGTAAGATGTGCCACAAAAGTTTCAGATTCATAGCCACAAAAAGGATCAGATTCAACCAAAGTAATTAACTCAGGGTCGATAGAGAAATAATAATCCTTATCAGTAATAAAGATAGGTGAAGTAGCAAAAGCAGGGTCATATTTCATTCTAGCATTCAAAGACTTTTCTTTAAGCTTAACTAATAATTTCTTAAGATCATACCTATCATTGCAAGCTAATAAGTCTCTTGCAGTTTCTTCATCCATAACATAAACCTCAGGCACAACAGGCAATTCATATCTAGGGGGAGAATCTTCATCATCACTTTCATCAATATTGTCAGTTTCAATAATTTCATTCCCTCTAACCCTAGCAAGTTGTTCATCCATAAATTCACCTAGTGGCACAGTATTACCAAGCATAGAAGTAGTTTCATCATAAGTATCATGCAAAGCAGAAGTGGCATCATCAATAACATGCAACATATCAGAATGAATAGCAGGTGTAGGTGTCGCAAGTTTACTCAAAACAGAAGGTGAATCAAGTGCAGAGCTAGATGGCAGTTCCTTACCTCCCCTCGTAGTTGAGGGGAAAATCTTGGTTCTTTTATCTTTCAAGTTCTTCATAGTGATCAGCAGATATAAATCCCAAGTTACTCAAAGAATAGAGCTATGCCCCCCGGCAACGGCGCCAGAAAATAGTCTTGATAACCCACAAGTATAGGGGGGTCGCAACAATTTTCGAGGGTAGAGTATTCAACCCAAATTTATTGATTCGACACAATGGGAGCCAAAGAATATTCTCAAGTATTAGAAGCTGAGTTGTCAATTCAACCACACCTGGAAACTTAATATCTGCAGCAACGTACTTAGTAGCAAAGTAATATGATAGTAATGGTAGCGATAGCAAAAGTAATATTTTTGGTTTTATAGTGATTGTAACAGTAACAACGGAAAAGTAAATAAGCGAAGAACAATATGTGAAAAGCTCGTAGGCAATGGATCAGTGATGGATAATTATGTCGGATGTGATTCCTCATGCGATAGTTATAACATAGGGTGACACAGAACTAGCTCCAGTTCATCAATGTAATGTAGGCATGTATTCCGAATATAGTCATACGTGCTTATGGAAAAGAACTTGGATGACATCTTTTGTCCTACCCTCCCATGGCAGTGGGGTCCTATTGGAAACTAAGGGATATTAAGACCTCCTTTTAATAGAGTACCGGACCAAAGCATTAACACATAGTGAATACATGAACTCCTCAAACTACGGTCATCACCGGTAAGTATCCCGATTATTGTCACTTTGGGGTTAAAGGATCATAACACATAATAGGTGACTATAGACTTGCAAGATAGCATCAAGAACTCACATATATTCATGAAAACATAATAGGTTCAGATCTGAAATCATGGCACTCGGGCCCTAGTGACAAGCATTAAGCATAGCAAAGTCATAGCAACATCAATCTCAGAACATAATGGATACTAGGGATCAAACCCTAACAAAACTAACTCGATTACATGATAAATCTCATCCAACCCATCACCGTCCAGCAAGCCTATAATGGAATTACTCAAGCACGGCGGTGAGCATCATGAAATTGGTGATGGAGGAAGGTTGTTGATGATGATGATGGCGATGGATTCCCCTCTCCGGAGCCCCGAACGGACTCCAGATCAGCCCTCCCGATAGAGTTTAGGGCTTGGCGGCGGCTCCGTAACATAAAACGCGATGAATCCTTCTCTTTGATTTTTTTCTCCCCGAACACGAATATATAGAGTTGGAGTTGAGGTCAGAGGAGCACCGGGGGGCCCACGAGGCAGGGGGCGTGCCCAGGGGGTAGGCGCGCCCCCACCCTCATGGACAGGGTGTGGGCTCCCTGGCCTTGATTGGTATTTTTTATATATTCCAAAAATAATCTCCGTTGATTTTCAGGTCATTCCAAGAACTTTTATTTCTGCACAAAAATAACACAATGGAAATTCTGCTGAAAACAACGTCAGTCCGGGTTAGTTCCATTCAAATCATGCAAGTTAGAGTCCAAAACAAGGGCAAAAGTGTCTGGAAAAGTAGATACGACGGAGACGTATCAATTTGCTCTACGTTCACATACAACGGGTGCAAACCAGTTTTGCACAAGCAGAATACTCAGGTTAAACTTGACGAGCCTAGCATATGCAGATATGTCCTCGGAACACTGAGACCGAAAGGTCGAGCGTGAGTCATGTAGTAGATATGATCAACATAGTGATGTTCACCATTGAAAACTTCTCCATCTCACGTGATGATCGGACATGGTTTAGTTGATATGGATCACGTGATCATTTAGATGACTAGAGGGATCTCTATCTAAGTGGGAGTTCTTAAGTAAAATGATTAATTGAACTTATATTTATCATGAACTTAGTCATGATAGTATTTGCATATCTATGTTGTAGATCAATTGCTCGCGTATAGCTTCCCTGTTTTATTTATGATATGTTCCTAGAGAAAACTATGTTGAAAGATGTTAGTAGTAATGACGCGGACTAGCTTCGTGATCTGAGGATTATCCTCATTGCTGCACAGAAGAATTATGTCCTTGATGCACCGCTAGGTGACGGACCTTTTGCAGGAGCAGATGTAGACGTTATGAATGTTTGGCAAGCTCGGATGACTACTTGATAGTTTAGTGCGCCATACTTTACGGCTTAGAATCAAGACTTCAAAAACGTTTTGAACGCCACAGAGCATATAAGATGTTCCAAGAGCTGAAATTGGTATTTCAGACACATGCCCGAGTCGAGAGGTATGAGACCTCTGACAAGTACTTTGCCTACAAAATGGAGGAGAATAGCTCAACCAGTGAGCATGTGGTCAGATTGTCTGAGTACTACAATTGCTTGAATCAAGTGGGAGTTAATCTTCCAGATAAGATAGTAATTGATAAAGTTCTCCTGTCACTATCACCAAGTTACTAGAACTTAGTGATGAACTATAATATGCAAGGGATGACGAAAGTAATTCCCAAGCTCTTCGCGATGTTAAAATCGATGAAGGTAGAAAACAAGAAATAGCATCAAGTGTTGATGGTTAACAAGACCACTAGTTTCAAGAAAAGGGAAAAGGGAAAGTAAGAGGAACTTCAAAGAAGAATAGCAAGCAAGTTGCTGCTCCCATGAAGAAGCCCAAAGCTAGACCCAAGCCTGGAACTGAGTGCTTCTGCTGCAAAGGAAATGGTCATTGGAAGTGGAACTGCCCTAGATACTTGGCGGATAAGAAGGATGGCAAAGTGAATAAAAGTATATTTGATATACATGTTATTGATGTGTACTTTACTAGTGTTTATAGAAACCCCTCAGTATTTGATACTGGTTTAGTTGCTAAGAGTAGTAACTCGAAACCGGAGTCGGAAAATAAACAGAGACTAGTTAAGGGCGAGGTGATCATATGAGTTGGAAGTAATTCCAAGGTTGATAAGATCACCATCGCACACTCCCTTTACCTTCAGGATTAGTGTTGAGCCTAAAATAAATGTTATTTGGTGTTTGTGTTGAGCATAAATATGATTGGATCATGTTTATTGCAATACGATTGTTCATTTAAGTCAAAGACTAATTGTTGTTCTATTTACATGAATAAAACCTTCTATGGTCATACACTCAATATAAATGGTTTATTGAATCTCGATCGTAGTAACACACATATTCATAATATTGAAGCCAAAAGATGCAAAGTTAATATTGATAGTGCAACTTATATGTGGCACTGCCGTTTAGGCCATATTGGTGTAAAGCGCATGAAGAAACTCCATGATAATGGACTTTCGGAATCACTTGATTATGAATCACTTGATGCTTGTGAACCATGCCTCATGGGCAAGATGACTAAGACTCCGTTCTCCGGAACAATGGAGTGAGCCACTGACTTATTGGAAATAATACATACCGATGTATGCGGTCCGATGAGTGTTGAGGCTCGCGGCGGGTATCATTATTTTCTGACCTTCACAGATCATTTGAGCAGATATGGGTATATCTACTTGATGAAACATAAGTCTGAAACATTTGAAAAGTTCAAAGAATTTCAGAGTGAAGTAGAAAATCATCGTAACAAGAAAAGTTTCTACGATCTGATCGTGGAAGTGAACATTTGAGTTATGAGTTTGGTCTTCATTTGAAACAATGCGGAATAGTTTCACAACTCACGCCACCTGGAACACCACAGTGTAATGGTGTGTCCGAACATCATGACCGTACTTTATTAGATATGGTGCGATCTATGATGTCTCTTACCGATTTACCACTATCGTTTTGGGGTTATCCATTAGAGACATCTGCATTCACGTTAAATAGGGCACCATCTAAATCCGCTGAGACGACACCGTATGAACTATGGTTTGGCAAGAAACCAAAGATGTCATTTCTTAAAGTTTGGGTTGCGATGCTTATGTGAAAAGGTTTCAAACTGATAAGCTCGAACCCAAATCGGAGAAGTGCGTCTTCATAGGATACCCAAAAAACTGTTGGGTACACCTTCTATCACAGATCTGAAGGAAAGATATTTTGTTGCTAAGAATGGATCCTTTCTAGAGAAGGAGTTTTCTCAAAAGAAGTGAGTGGGAGAAAAGTAGAACTTGATGAGGTAATTGTACGTTTGTAACATTCCAAATTTCCAATTTGGAATGTTATACATTAGATCATCTATGCATATCATATTTTATTTTGCATTTTGGTTGATCCTAGAAATTCTACGCAACTCAATGACCCACGGAGAGAGTTGGAGATTTCGTTATTTTCATATTTGAGTTCTCTCAAATTTTGAGAATAGGATCATTTGATTTTATTTATTTTATCATCAATTATTTCTATTACAAAAATATAAGAGAGGGAATAAAATGACTTTCCCAAAATAAAGAAATATTGAGGATTTAATAATAAAATAAAATAAGATTTTATTTCAGAGTTTTTCGGTATTTTATATGAATTTAGGAAAAATGTGCTCTTTCCAAAATTGCATTTAGGTCCCAAATAAATGTTCACATTGTGCGGCTTGATTTTAGAAGCCCGTGAAAATTTATTTTGGAATTTTTGGAGTCCGTTTAGTATTTCTTTTTATTTTTCTTCCGAGCGGAATAATTTAAAAAAAGTGAACCGACCTAACCGGGCCGTGTCTGGATAGGACT